>NW_026776621.1:0-178518 GCF_030936135.1 Gavia stellata | reverse complement strand
TCACACACTCAGTAGGTTGTTGCAGTTACAGGACATGTTGAAAAACAAGGGTTAAAAGTAAGTGAGAAGAATGTAAAGAAGATACTTCATAACAATTGCGCCTGGCACTTAGACATATTAGAGATAAAGACTGTCTTCACTGACTCTCTGCTAACTAGCAATAACGATTAGCACAAGGACGAATCGTAGAAAAATAGAATGGACTGTCAAAATAGTGCCCTAGAGTTAACTTGTCTCATTATAATGTCATTAGAATGCTAAGGAACACACCTCCTAGCTAGAAAAGCCCCAACCCAATTAAGCCCCCTACTCTCTGAGCATGCGTGGTGAATTAAAAGAGAAGTGTAACTTTAAGATGAAGTAAGAAAAGTATTAACCAAGAGTTAATTAAGGGGTAGCACCAGGAGGCGTAACTAACTTTGTTAACTGTTTTAAATACCTGTCATGATTTTAACCCGCTGTGCATGTCAGGAGGAGAAACCCCCTTGCACCCGGGACCGCAATAAACCAATGTCAGCTTTATAACTCTCTGTGAGCTGTGAAGTTTGTTTCCACGTGTCAATTTTGGCACCCCAGGTGGGACCCTCTCTGCCCGGCTGCGGGACCGCTGAGAGGGGGACATCCTCGGCGCGCCCCGAGATTTCTCGGAGGACCTCCCTCGCTCGCCCGATCACTGCAGGGACAGACACGGACCATCAGCGGACCCGGTGTGTTAAGGGAGGGGAACCTGTAAGTCGTGAGGAGACGTCCTACGGGAGGTAAAGAGCGTTGTGCTCGCCCCGGGTGGGATTCGAATCCAGCAGTGAGGGCGCGGGAACCCCTGGATAGGGAAGTACGCGGGCGCGGGAACCCCTGGATAGGGAAATACGTGGGGGGTGCTCTTCGCTGAAATTGCGGGAGTACGGGATAGCTACAGGAACGCGGGAATCCCTGAATAAGGGAAGTACGCGGGGGTGCTGTCGTTTGTACCAACTATTATAACCCATGGGAATTGAAATTTGTATTATTGTGGCTATAATTGACATTTTATGATAGTCATTACAACCTATATACTTAGGAAGTTTTGTGCCCGGTACCGTGTATTCTGTGAAAACTGCTTCATTATACAATTAATGTTGTTGTAAGTTGGGTGAGTGTTTGAGTGAGTGAGGCACAGTCGGACTGCGGGGCGAGTGCGGAGTCCTGATCCGCGGTTCTGCGTTCTCCGCGAGGAGAGCGGCCGGAGACGGACGAAGTGTATGACAGACTGTGTTAATCGAACCGATTGTTAACCCTTATTGTCCTATACACAGATATCAGGATTTTTCATGTAACCCAATATATGTTTTTGAATGTTTTGGTTGTAAACAGAACGTTTGAGTACAGTTTGGGGACAAGATGATT
Source organism: Gavia stellata (assembly GCF_030936135.1). Lineage (NCBI taxonomy): Eukaryota > Metazoa > Chordata > Aves > Gaviiformes > Gaviidae > Gavia > Gavia stellata. Next base: position 177,135 of record NW_026776621.1, on the reverse strand, counting down.
TTTGGCGTAGTGAGTGTCAAGGAAATGGAATAAGATTGAGCGCTCAGGCCAGCTTAGGCAGGTGCTTTGTGGAAATATAAAAGGTAGAAGGAATCAGTAGGAATGTCTCTGGTATGGGGGGGGGAGGGGGGAATGTAGATGTAGTGATGGGTTTATCTGGCGTGGAGCAAGGACGAGTGTCTGTCTGATTTGCCATTGGTGTTGCCTGTTTGTTCGTGTTAAGTGTTTGGAGTGTCATTAAGTACATTTTTTCCTTTTCGGCAATTGTCTTGAATTTCGGTGCATTCGCTGTGGGGCGAGTACGCCCTCGCGTCTTTTGCCTTGGATAGGGTAGTATTGTTGTCAGTTCAATCAGGTTGTGTTCTTAGGCTGAGGAATAAGCCCCTGCGGGCAGGGTGTTCATTATGGGAGGTAAACAAAGGGGCGGAATATTGATGAGGAGCCCTCTAGGCTGTATTTTAGCTCACTGGGAGGAGGTAGGAGAGCTGCCAGGAGGAAGCGTGAGCAGAAAGACTTTAATAAAATATTGTCATCAGTGGTGGCCTTTGTATAAATTGGATGATGAGGAGAAACGGCCCTTCAATGGAACCTTGAATTAGAATACCTTGTTGCAATTGATGTTGGTTTTGAGGGGGAGCCGGTACCGCGTTTCCCGGATGGGGGGAAGCAGGGAAACGTCCCCGCGGCCTCCCCCGGCTGGGGATGGAGCTGGAGCCCCAAAAAACCGCTGTGACGAGTCCCGAGCGCGGTGCTGCGTGGTGTGTGCCCCAACCAGCGCCCAAGGGGGCCCCTCCCGCCTCAGCGGTGCTTCTCGGAGGCAGCAGCCCCGCTGCTCAGAATGACAGAGAAAGGGCAGACCCTGTCCTTGATTTTATTTTCTCAAGATGAAACCTACCGACCAAGCTTTAACACCTACGGATGATGATTTTGTAACGGTACAGGGAGCTACTGGCCAAAGTGAAAAGGGGTATTTTTTAAAAACCTCTTTAATTTAGATTGGGAAAACAATTGGGAATACACAAATTCTTATCTGTGCCTAAGTCACCAAAACCTCTGTTGGGGTGAGACTTATTGGAACAACTAAAAGCGGAAATAAAATTTGAGAAAGGAATTAATTAAGGAATTAATTATAAATGCATTAGATGCGGCTCAAACTAATGTTTCTACAGCACTTAGTTGTATCCAAGCTCAGTTATGGATACAGACAATAGCAGCTGCAATCATTAGGGAAGGTGAAGACGGAATCCTACCAAAAGAAATCCGAAAGGTGATTTGGAATAACGCAACGGAATTTGAAAGGATATTCCAATCGTGGTGGCATTTGGTTAATTTTACCTTTGACCCTACTAACAACACAGCTCCAGCTTTTGTACTAACAATATATAAAGCTTTAGTATATAACATACACCCGATTGTTGCGCTAGGATTAAATTACCATGGGACTGTACTTTATCCCCCAGAACATAGGGTATGGGCTATGAAAAACAGGAATAAGTGGCAAACTATTGATGTCGAGGCCTGTGTCGTACAAGACCAGCAAGGATTTCTTTGGAAACACCATCAAAGGGCAAGATATTTGTCTTGACACTGACCAAAATGTTTGTCGTTTTGAGGTGCATCCCAACGAGACCCTAAGAACCATCATAATTTACAGGGATATGGGATGTGTTTGTCTGAGAAGTCAGTGTGATTTTGTACAAGTAGATGATCAAATGGTGGACACGAGCAACCATTCAAATATTTGCATTTGCAACTTTGTTAGTCTTACAGGATGTGATTTTAACTACACGGCTCCTGTTACTACTTATCAATTGCTACAGTTTAATTATACATTGATTCAGGATATACAGCCCACCCCTATTGGAATGAATCTCACTCTAATAAGAAAACTATTGCATCACGAAAATTTAAAAAGGTTGTTAAAACAAGTTGAAGAAAGTGGAAGAAAGACTTTAATTACTGTCCATCATGATGCAGAGGAAATACACCAAGCAGTGGAACGAGTGAGGTCAGACGGAGAGCACAATTGGTGGGATGTGTTTAGGGGGTATTCCCCATCTGCTACCAAAATATTAAACATAATGACCCACCCGATATTGGTGTTACTAATAGCTACGACAACATTAACAACAGTAAATCTTATCCTTTGGTGTAAACGCAAGGAACTTATTGGGCAAGTGTGGACACTAAAAATAATAATGAAACATAACGAACCACTTTTAAAAGCCAAAGAATTTGCTTAGGGGACAGAAAAGGGGAGAATGTTACAGGACATCTTGAAAAATAAGTGTTAAAAGCAACTCAGAAGAATTAGAAGAATGTAAAGAAGATGCTTCATAACAACTGCACCTGGCACTTAGACATATTAGAGATAAAGACTGTCTTCACTGACTCTCTGCTAACTAGCAATAACGATTAGCACAAGGAGGAATCGTAGAAAAATAAAATGAACTGCCAAAATAGTGCCCTAGAGTTAACTCGTCTCATTATAATCTCATTCTAATGCTAAGGAACACACCTCCTAGCTAGAAAAGCCCCAACCCAGTTAAGCCCCCTACTCTCTGGGCATGCCTGGTGAATTGAAAGAGAACTGTAACTTTAAGATGAAGTAAGAAAAGTATTAACCAAGAGTTAATTAAGGGGTAGCACCAGTAGGCGTAACTAACTTTGTTAACTGTTTTAAATACCTGTCATGATTGTAACCAGGTGTGCATGCCAAGAGGAGAAATCCCCCATGCAACCGGCGCTGCAATAAACCAGTGTCGGCTTTCTAAACTATCATTTGGTTTGGAGAGTTTTCTTCGTTACAATTTTCGGTAACAGCTTTAGTAGGGATAAAAGATCATCTAGTTAAACTGCTGTCCTCTTCAAGTAAGGGAAATCGACATCAATTGCTGCTACACGGGGTTTCTTTGTTCACCTTTTTTATTTTCCTCACAGGAGAAAGGTATTATAGATGGGAAGAGTGCTGGGTGGAAAGGGCCCCTCTCTCCCAAGGGCCAAGGTCCACCCCCCAGGACACATTTCAGGGCTGCACCACCCTCCTGGGGAACAAGTTCTCCCCAGGGCCCAGCCAGAGCCCACCCAAGCTGCAAGTCTGGTTTTGCCCCTTCTTTTACACAGGCTGCCACAACCCAGAGGAGTCCGGCTCCACTGTCCTTGCAACGGCCCTTAAGTAGCTGTAAACTACTCTCAGGTCACTCCTGGGACTCCACAAGCCCAGACACCTCAACCTCTTACCTTTACTTCTCCTCAGTAAAAGGCATTGATTTGGAAAATACTCAGGGGAACAGTGCCCAGAAATTAACAACAGCCCTTGTATTTCCACTTGTTCAAGGTAAATGCAGGTTAAGGGGGGGTTTTTTGAGAAAATACAGAAAAAGCTCCCATCAGTTTGTTAGTCTAAAACATACAACACACCATTGAAATGACAAACTACACATCTCCCTTCACCTTTGCTAAATTCTTTTAAAACACAGAAACTTCAGCATACCTGCCAAGGAAGTATTTTGGCAACCGCTCCACTACAACCACAAGAAACTCAAACTGAAGCTAAGCTGCTCACTCGCAACAGGCTTCTCCCCGCTGCTTTTGGAAGGGACTTTGAAGGAAGCCTTGCTTTCAGTCCGGCAGTCCCGATCGCTCTTTCTCTCTGGTACCACACACCTCTCTTCAGCTTCCCCTTGACATTCCTCAGACACAGCCTCTCTCACTTGGTCTGCTTTCTGTCTTTCACTTGCAATATTTGTCTCGTCAGAGAGGAAGAGACAAAAGAGACAAAAGATCTCTTGTCTCTTCAGAGGCGATGGGCTTTCTTGAGAGACATCACCTTTTTTCCCCCTCACGCCCAGGAAGGTTTCTCCAGATAGAGAGAACATCCAGCCGATGCTTTGGCTCCTCAGTGACAAGGCTTTTACTCTCGTACAGCATTTTCCCTGGAAGAAAAAGCAGGTTCAGGTTAAGTAGCTCAGCCTCAGCATTTGAATTTCCTACGGACGGAGAACAGCTGTAACAGAGACTGTGTTCAGATTTCATCCACGTGTGAATCCAGGAACCACAGCAGCAGCAGACATCACAGGCACAGCCGAGCTCTCAGCACCCACCCACCCACCCCACCAGCAGAGACCCAGGCACCCCTCTCATTACCAGCTCTGCAGAACCAAGATTGAATCGTGCAGGGGCTGAATTCTGCACAAGAATTCAGCAGCTCTAGAAAACCAGACCAGTCATTCCCAGGGACGGAGGACCAGCCCACCATGCCATCCTCCCCAGAAAGCACTTGGTCCAGGATTGGAGGTGTGGGACACCTGCCAGCGTTGAAAGACAGACATGAACATGAACCACTTTAATTCAGCTCAGAATAAAAGCCACAAGTTTACAAAGGAAACATCTCCTTGCTGGTCATCAACCTGCCCTCAATCCTGCAAAGTCTCCAACACACGCCTGAACTTACACCCGTGGGGAGTCCTCTTGACCCAGCGACAGCATGAGAGGGACGAGGAATACAGAGGCCAATTCACTTAAAAACCTTAAAGCTGGTGAATTGGGGAGAGTTGGGACAAGGTATTTCTACTTCTTGTTTAGACTCATGGTTACATTTGATCCTCAAAGCTGAAGGCCATCTGTGATCTCCCAAATACAACACCAGCAGCACGCAGACATCAATCCGTCTTACCTGAAATTCTTATTCCGACACCGACAGAGGATGTGACCTGAGTAGCTGAGGTTTACAAGAAGTCTGTGCGCTCAACAGTGAAGTGACACAGGATATACGTCTGGACCCACGTCGCCTGAAAGAAAATGACTCCCCGCTAAAAGGCACAGAAGGGGTCCAGAACTGGACTTCAGTTTCGGGGGGGAGCGGGGTTTTTTTTGGGGGTGGTGTTACACAAAGACATACCTGTCCAGTGCCAGCAGAACACAAGCTGGCGAGATCTCTGTTTCAAACGTGTTTGAAGCCATTTTCAGCACTAAACAAGCATCGCAAACACACGTCGGTGAAGGATCCACAGCCGTCAGTAACTAAGCGAAGTAAATCAGACACGAATTTCACACGTGGGACTTGAACTGGGGCTCCTCGCCCCGCGCACCCCCCCCGCGAGCAAACCCGAGGGGTGGCCCGAGGGAAGGAGGCAGGGCCCCCCTCTCTCCAGCACCTCCAGCCGGGGGTTCTTCCGCAGCCGCCCCCCAGCCCCGCGTCTGCTCCGCCCGCCCGCCCCGCTCCGTGCGGAGAAGACCTTTCCCGGACGCCGTTCCCCCCCGGGGAAGAAGCGGAGCCGAACCCCCGCGGGAAGGCGCCGGCCCCCCCCCCACCTCCGCCGAGCCGCGCCCGCCCCTCCCGCGCCGGGGAGGGCTCCGGCAGCGCCCCGCCGCCCTCAGCGCGGGCCGGGGGGCCCGGCGGGACCGGCCCTCCGCGGCGGGGCCCCTCCTCGGGGGCGGCTCTCCCCCCTCGTCGGGGCCGGCGGGAGTCGCTCGGGAGCGCCCGCGCCGTGCGGGAGGGCAGTCTGCGGACCCCCCCGCGAGGGGCTCCGCGGCCCGGGGGGAAGCGCCGGGAGGGCAGCCGGCAGCCGGATCCGGTCCCTTGGCCAAGGGGGGAGTGGGGCGTGAAGGTGCGTGCTGGGTCACCCCTCCTCCCCTGTCTTTAATGCACAGCTTTAACTCCCTTCCCCGTACCCAGCTACGCCTGAGCTTTGCCAGGGGTTGATCCCAGCGATTAGATCTCTTGTTGTCCAGGCACTCGTGTGCAGGAACTCTTATTCTCTTCTTTAGGAACTCTTCTTTAATCTGTTGGGGTTTTTCCCACCCTCCATTCCACCCTGAGCTGAGAGACTGTGGTCACAGAATTTTATTTTAAAAAGAAATGGAAATCATCCATAGAACACCGAGGAGTTCAGAGCTTGTGAAGTGTGGAGCACGGTGGCGAACTGAGCTTTTACCGTTTTCTTCTTTGCAGGAAGAACCCGCAGCACAAGCTGGAACACAAGCGCCGTGCACCTCCAGGTAAGCCAAGTTGTTTAACACAGCTCAAAGGTGGGGGGAAAAACCAACCCCAACCCAGCAACGGATGGAAAAAATGGGAATGAAATGCTTTCAGCTGCTGTAAGTGAAGGACACTGCATTTGCAGCTTGCTGCGTATTACGCTGCGCTCTCGCCTGTCTGAAGGTTGAGGTCTCGCCCTTGTCTGCGATGAGGTTACTTGGCCGCTGCGAACTTGCGCTCGCTTTGTCAAATGTTTTTCAGCTGCAGTGAGACACAACTGATGCGGTTTGTACGCTCCTGTGTCTTACGTATTGACAAAAAAGCTGTGTGGCAAGTAGATATTTTCATGAGTTTCGTAGGTTTTGTTGAGAATTAAAGATGGTATAGTGTGGTATTACCGGATCTCTGTATTCTGCTTCCCCCCGTTCAGAGCTGGAGTCTCACAGTGAAAACAGAGAATATATTCAGGTGTTACTGAACTGTTTCTCAGCATTTCCAATGGACACTTTGCCTTTTTTGGTGCTTTTTCTTGATGATTGGACTTGGAGGTTTTTTCCGCTTGAAATCCCGATGCAATAAACACTTCAGAGCGGAGCAGAGCCGTCATGGCAATTTAATGATAATGTGCTTTACTGCAAAGAATCGGGATTATGACATTATTAAGGAGAAATTGCACCCCGGCCGGGCCCCGCGCACAGCCCGGCTGCGGCGGTGGGAGCCCCGGCAGGGATGCGCGGCCGCGCCCGACCCCCCCGCCCCGGCTCCGTCCCCGCCCGCAGCCCCGTTATTACAAACTGCTGCGAAAGGAGGAAAAGCAAATGCACACGCGGGTGCGGCGCGCGCTGCCCACCCGGGACGTGGGGGGTCGCCGGCGGGACGCTCCCCACCCCGCTCCCCGCAGCGGGGCTCGGCGGCGGCGGCGGCGGAACCGTCTCGCGGGGGAGATGCTCCGCGTCCCGGGGCTGGAGCCCGCCGGGCGTCCCCGGCCAGGGCCCCCTCGCTCCGGGAGCTCCTGCGGGGGGGCGCGTTTGGGGTCGGCAGCCGGGGGCCTCTTCCACCCGCTCCGGTGCCGCCGCACGGGTGGGCGTGGGGCAGCAGCCCCGGGACAGCCGCTGCGGACCCCTCTGTCCCGGGAGGGGAGGGGAGGGGAGGGGAGGGGAGGGGAGGGGCGGGCCGGGACCGCCGCGCCTCTGCCCTGCGCCCGCCGGGGTCTCTCGGTCCCGCCGGCTGCCGCCCAGCGAGGGGGGTTCGGCGGAGCTCGGCAGGGGTGTCCCGGGACCCGCCCGAGGAGAGCTCCTGCGTGGGCAGCGCCCGGGCCGGTTCGCCTGGGCGGGGGCTGCGGCACCGGCACCGGGCCCGGCCCAGACCCGCCCCGCCGAGTCCCGCCGAGTCCCGCCGAGTCCCGCCGAGTCCCGCCGGGTTCAGCCGAGTCCCGCCGGGCCGGGCCGGGCCGGGCCGAGCCCAGCTCAGCAGAGTCGGATCGGAGCGGAGACGAAACGACCCGAGCTGGGCCGAGCCGAGCCCCCCCGGCCGGTCGGGGCGCAGCGGCAGGAGCGGGCGGGGCGGGACGCTGGCGGGGGCCGGGGAGCGCCCCGGGGGTCCCCGTGTGCCGGGCGGCGACAAGGACGCCGAGGCCGAGGGGCCGAGCCGGCTGCCGCCGTCCCGGCGCTCCCCGGAGGCGCACGGTGCCGGCCGGGACGAAGCCCGCGCCGGCCCTCGGCCGCACCCGCGGCAGACTGCGCCCGGTGCTCGGCGCTGCCGGCCGGCCCGGCCCCGCCGCCGGGCTCGGTAGCCAGCCGGGCTCGGTAGCCAGCCGGGCTCGGTAGCCAGCCGCGCCCGGGCTCGCCCCGCTGCCGGGGGCGCGCCCCGCTCGGGAAGCCCGGCCCGGGCCGGCCCTGGGAGGGGACCGGCTCGGGAGCGTGTTCCTGCTGCCGCCGCTCCCGCCCGTCCCCCGCGCAGGTCTCCGCCGGGCTCTGCCCGACGGGACGGGACCCCTCGGGCTCCGTGTGCGCAGCCCTGCCCCGCACGCTGGGGACGGGCAGCAGCGCCATCCCGCTGCAGCTGCCGCGGGGACAGAGCCGCGGGGGAGAAGGGGCGGGCGGGGGCGCGGGTGGGGGCCGCGGGAGGCGGCGGGGCCGGGCGGGCTGCGGGTGCGGTCCCTGTCCCTACACCGGGGCTCTTCGCCCGCTGTGCACAACGCCCGTCAGCACCGGGGGCCGAGACCTCGGTCCGTATCGCCGCTCTGCAGAGCGGGGTGCCGGGCACTGCCCATCAGCCAGCGCACCCCTGGGACACACGCGGGGTCCTTCGTACGGAACAGCGACAAGGACAGAATCACATCGCAGTCACTGACTGGTCGCTCACACCAAAGTCCGTCTGCGCCTGTCTTCGTTTTAACGTCACTCGTGACACTGAGGTGGACCTGTACTTGCACCTAAAATCTCCTCCGAGGGGGGCATCTTTTACTATTAAAATCACTAACTGAGGTTAGTTTAGGATACGGGTATTGATGAAATCCCAGACTCCTTCTCCACAACTCCCACGTCCCCACACGCCATCGCACACACTCGGCAGGTTGTTGCCCACTCGAAGGCCCTCGCACAGCACCGTTGTCTTTGCCAGGACACGTATCCCAGCGACCAGGGTAAGTCTCCGTCCCCGTCCTCAGGGATACCTGAATTCCGTTGCTCTAATCTGGTTCCAGATACAGCAATTTCCCCCCTTTTGAGGCTTATGGATATGTTTTACAATTCCCACAAGTCTCAACCTCCTTAATTTCCATTGCCTTCTGTTCGATCTTGTCAACAAAGGGGTAAATTTCTTTTTGCACCATTAAAATATTATTTGAAGGCTTTTTCTGAAGAGATGATTTCAGCCAATTAGAACCTAAAGGTGAGCATTGTATCATGCAACAGCTGATGAGAATCCTAAATACCAGGAGGAGGCCAGCTATAAACAGCTGCTTTAACCATCCAAAACTGGGCAACCAGGATGTCAGCCAAGAAAAATCCAAGCCTTCTCTCTCTTTGGTGTTTTCCGCTAATTCTTTCAGCTGTTGGATCTTTTCTTCTGTGATCTGAGAATCGTCTGTCAAATTAAAACAACACATTCCTTTAAATCCCTCACATCCATGGGTATGTCTTAAAAGCAGAGAGTCCATAGCTGCTCGGTTTTCTGATGTGGCTTCTCTAATTTGTGTCATCTCTTCTCCCAAGGCAGCGAGCACCTGGGAAGGAAAGTTAGTAGTTTTGGCTAATTCACAAGCTAGTCTCTTTATACTGTGATAATTCATAGCTACCCCAACTGCAGGTGCAAGGATGGCAGCTGCCATGATTTCACTAGGGCTCCGTAATGTCAATTGAGAGTTACAATCTGGAGACAGAGTAGAGACTTGTCTCTTCTGGCTAACAGTTTTCTTTTCATGTGAGCCTTCCTTTTTTTGGTAACATTGCTGTTAACCTTCCCATTGCGCATGGTCCTCCAGTGACGTTTGCAGGGATATAGGCATATGATCTCTTTCCACAGAGAAGAAACCATCCTACTGGCAATTTAGCATGGGCCCAAGCATAACTCACTGTCTCAGTTTTATTACGTTTCAGTGGGGACTCGAATCTTGAAAGATTTTCACATTTAGACCATGGAGTGCAGTTCACAAACTGAACACAACTTTCAGCTGGAAACATGCCCTTAACTCTCACTCTTAGCTTACCTTTTTCCCTGATTTTAGTTGGTTTTCTCCAACTATACATGCTGCCGTATGTCATATTGATACTAAAAAATCTTAAAATGTTACAATTTTTCAAAAGCGTTGGAGGAGTAGGTACTCCTAACAGGCAGGAGGTGAAAACTTCCTTTACTGAGGTTCCACCGGCTAGACAGAAGGTGGTGGTTTTTATTACTTTTCTTGCCAAGCTTTCCCAGACATTTCCAGATCTGTCCCATTTTGGGAAAAACACATTTGTACCTCCAACCTGGAAAAGAAACAAAACCAGATAGCTTTTCATTTTGCAACCCGATTACGCAATAGTACAGTTTTCAAGGGTCCCGCCGGAATGGCTCTCCACTTGTCTTCGGGTTCTGGCGGACTCCCGTGTAGTGGATCCAGGAGTTGATTCCTTCTACCTTCACAGCGCTCTAGGTGGTCAGTAGGGTTGTAGAGGGTCCTTTCCACTTCTCTCTCAGTGGCTCATCCTTCCAGGTGCGAATATAAACCAAGTCTCCAGGTTGGAAATTGTGTACTGGCGAATCCAGGGGCAAAGGAGCTCCCTGACTGAAGTACCTCTGTAAGGATGATAAAACACGCGAAAGGGACAGCGAATCATTTCTCAACATTCCTTCCCCTATAACATGCATTTGGTCACTTCGGTTACCTGTGCTTCTGACCGTATGGGGTTTTCCCTTAATATTTCAAAAGGGCTTACTCCTTCCCTTGCTCGAGGGGTAATTGTAATTCTCATTAAAGCCATTGGTCAAACATCCACCCGCTTAAGCTGAGTTTCTTGACGTAGCAAGGGAAAGCTTCTGGCCACCCTCAAAACACGTCTGCTAACACTAACCTAAACAGGTTACTGTCTACTTGAAGGTTCTTGTACAGTACCATTGTCTTCACCAGGATGCGGATCCTAGTGACCAGGGTGAGTTTCCATCTCCGTCCTCAAGGATACCTGAATTCCGTTGCTATGATCTAGTGCCAGATACAGCACATGTAACTGTCACCTGAACGATTCCCGCTTGCACAGTGATCGGTAGTGATTTTGCTTGAGCGATTTTTCACTGCGTAAGCAAACTCAAATGAATGCAACAATAATAAGAACTCCCAGCAGAGCAGTTGTCATTGCAAGAAAGTCTCCAGAAGTGCGCGCGTGCACACAGACACACACACACGCAAGGTCTATCAGTATTATTAAATTATTACTCTTCTCCCCTTCTCAAACACTTCCTCCGCTGTGTTGCCCCACACAATGATGTCATCAATGCACTGCAGGTGTTCGGGAGCTTCACCTTGCTCCAGTGCAGTCTGTATCCATCCATGACAAATGGCAGCCTTGGGGCAGTCGATTCCAGGTGTACTGGACACCCCTCCATGTGAAAGCAAATCGTGGCCTGCACTCTGCTGCCAGAGGGATCGAGAAAAATGTGTTGGCGCCCAGCCGGGATGCCGGCACTGAGGAGTTCTTCTACAGGCAATTAGGAGAAATCTCTGGATGGGCAGCCCGTGTCCGTATGGGGGATTTCAACTTCCTGGGCACCAGCGGGGAATACCGGTCGCCAGCGGCGTTCCTCAGGGCTCAGTCCTAGGGCCGGTGCTGTTCACTGTTTTGATCCATGCTCTGGATGCGGGAGGTGAACGCCCCATTGGCAAGCTTGCTGACGCTCCCAAACTGGGCGGTGCTGTTGACTCTCTTGAGGGACAAGAGGCCTTGCAGAGGGATCTAGAGAGATGGGAGCATTGGGCAATCGTCAGCGGCACGATACTGAACAAGTCCAAGTGCTGGCTTCTGCAGCTGGGAGAGTATTACACCGGGCACAAGTCTAAACTGGGAGAGGAGTGGCTGGAGAGCAGCCCTGCAGAAAGGGGTCTGGGGGTGCTGGTGGGCAGCAGGCTCAGGATAGGAGTCAATTTGGACAATGCCCTTAAGAAGATGCTTTAACTTTTGGTCCGCCCTGAAGTTTGGGTTGTGGGCTTTTTCTTTTCTGCTGTTTTCCTCCTTCCCTGGAGCAGAAGTCGTCTCTGTGGCCCCCGAGAGCTGTGGGCGGTGGCAGTGCAGCTGCTCCAGGGGACAGGAGTTTTGGGGCAAGGAGGATGCTCGGGGCGGGTCAGCGTGCGAGGCGAGACGCTGAGCAGCAGCGGCAGCGGGAGCTGCGCCGTGCCATGCTGACGCCAACGGGACTGTGCCTGCCCGCGGTCCCGAGCGGCTCCCACCAGCCCAGCGGGATCCCTGGGACTGCCCTAAGGAAGGGGCTTATCCCCCTGACCCCTGGCACTGGGGGACTGCCCCGACAGGGACCTCACCCTGCACTTTCTGCAAGCCAGAGCCGGAAAGGTGAGGCCACTTCCCGAAGGCACCGTTGGCTGCATTGGCCCCAGGTTGTGGAGCTGGGATGGGAAAAGGGGGACAAAGAGAGATGAAGTTTCCAGGCACTTTCTGGCTGGTGCGGTGATTTTTTTTCTTCCTTTTTTTTTTTTTTTGCCACCTTCCTGGTCTTGCGTCTGCCCAAGGTGCAGCCAGACAAGGGGAGGAGGGTCCCTGCCTGGCCTGCAGCTCCCTCCCTCGCCATTCTTGGGGTGATTTGGGGTTATTTTGCTGGGCAGTGAGGCAGAGCTGGCTCCGGAGTGGAGCACGGTGGGACCCAAGGAAGGGTGTGATTGTCTTGAGGCTTTGAAGGGCTTTGCACCGAGCCCTGTCCCTGCTGGAGGGGACACTGGTCGTGTTCGGGATGAAGGCGTTGCAGCCCCCGTTGTCATGTGTGTCCGTCCCCAGCCTGGCCCCCAAGGTCTGTCCTTGTCCTGGGGACTCCATGCTGCTTTCTGCGTGGGGCCGTGTCCGTGTGTCGTGCAGGGACCCGTCTGTCCTGGCTCCCCTGCCGAAGGGCTGCTTCCCCTGGGGAAGGGGACAGGGCAGTCCTTCGGCTGCCGCCATTGTCTGCCCCGCTGCTGGTGACTCAGCCCTGGGGACGGCTCGGTGCCCTTCGGGGCTCGCCGGCTCTGCTGTGGGGCTCTGCGGGGCTTTTGCACCTCTTGGGTGCCCTTTCCCGGTGCCCCCTGCGCTTCCTCCCGCTCCCACACAGGCACGGAGTAGTTCAGGAGAAATGGCTTTTAATGAAGAAAACAAGAGAAGCGGCCTCATCAAATCTACTATAACACACCCCCCCCCTCCCCAAATACCCAGCCCTCCTCCCCCACCCCCACTCCCCCCATCTCCCTCTCACCCCTGCTGTGGGTCTAATCCCCCCCCGCCACCCCCCTGCTGCCGGCGAGAGCCCTGCGTTTGCTGGCTGGCTTTGGCGAGGTGCTCTTGGCCCGCTTCTTCCCCCGCTTCTCTGCCGTGGCAGGCTGGGACGGTGGCGGGTCCCTGCCCTCATCCCCCCACGGCTCCTGGGGCTCCAGCCCCATGACGAACTCGTCCAGGCTGAGGATGGCGTCGGCAGTCTCGGGGACGCTGTAGTCGGGGCTGAGCAGCTCCTCGGGCAGGGAGAGCGAGGCGAAGTCGCAGTGGGGGATGGCTGCGCCGGTGCCACCAGGGTCCCCAGGCCTGGGGCCGCTGCTGGGAGCGTCCTGGCTGACCCCCACCGCGTCCGGGGAGCAACCAAAGAGCCTCAGGGCCTCCTCAAGAAGGACCTCCTCGGCCACGGCGAAGTCGCCTGTGGGGTCCCCCAGGGCTTGCTCGTGGGGGGCAGCAGAGGGGCTGGGGGGGACGTCGCTGCCCGGGGGGATGTTGCTTCCTGGGGGTGCTGCCCTGGGGGTGGCCCTGCCGGAGGTCTTGGTCTCTGCGGGCTGCCCCTGGATCTGCTGGTAGCCGGGGATGGACGTCGGCAGCAGCGGGGGGGCCGGGGTCACCGCTCTCCCCTGCTGGGTGTAGGGTGGGAGGTGTTGCGGCTGTCCCTGGGGGCTCCGAGGGGCTGCCCAGGCCAGGGGGGTCCCGCAGCCCCCGGGACCCCACAGGGCAGCACCTGGCAGAGAAGCGGCAGCGCGGCCAAGCGTGGCCGTGGCCAGTGGAGGCAGGTGGGTGCTCGTCCATGGGATGTGGAAGAGCCGAGGGTGGAAGCAGCAGCCACATGGAGCCCTCTGCAGACCTGTGGGGGGGAGAGGGAGCCGTGCTGGGCCGGGGGGACCTTCCAAGGGCACCCGCCGAGCCAGCCCTGATGGCCAAGGTCCCCCGGCTCTGCGCCAGGCACGTGGGGAGCTTGTGGCTGGGGCACTCGCCATGGGGTGAGCTGCCATGCCAGCGGGACGGGATTGCAAATCGGGGAAGGAGACTCACTTCCAGGGGGCTGAAATGGGAGAGGTGGCCCCAAGGATTTGGGAAGTTCTGTGGAAATGGGATTTAGTGGGCACCCGTCACCCAGGCAAGGGCAGGGGATGGTCGCCCGGGCTTGCTGAAGCCCTGTGCCATATCTGCCGGGGGGGCAGGGGGTGGTGGGGATGCTGGGAGTGCTTGGGGGTGGTGGGGGGATCCTGGGCATGCCCAGGGGTCGGGGGTGCTGAACGTGCCGAAGGTGGCGGGGTGCCCGAGCAGAGAGGGGTGCCATACCTGCTGGTGGTGCCTGGGGGGCCTGGGGGGCCAGCCCCACTGGGGGTGCCCAGGCTGCAGGGAAGAGCTGCTCCTGCCCGGGCAGTTGGCACAGGTTGGGTGAGCCTGCAAGAGAGACAGGAGCGATGGCCATCGGTCACCTCCGCTCTTGCCCCCAAGAGCGTCCCGGGCTGCAGGGGTCGGGGTGGGTCCCTACCTCGGGGGTAGAAGGTTTTGGGGAGCACAAAAGGCTGAAGGAGCCAGGGTGCCGGGGGGGCCTGGGGCCCACGCGCTGGGAGCCGCAGCGGTGGCAGCGCCATGGTCCGTTGTGGCTGTTGGCTGCTAAGGACTCTCTGGCGTCTCCCAGGAGGGAATGCGGGGGCTCCCCGTGTTCCGCCCCGCCCCAACAGCCTCCCCAGCTCCTCCTGGGGAGGGAAAGGGTTAAGGGGGGCTGGGCCACCCCGGCCCTGGCAGGCGGCTGTCAGGGGCTGTGGGTGTAAGTGCCTTTGGCTGGAAGCCTTGGTGCCTTCCCAGAGCTGGGATATCCTTGGGATTAGTGGGACTTGGTGGAAGGGGTCCCGCTGGGATGGAGGGTCCAGGCTGTTCAGGAGGGGTGGGCAGGGCAGGCGAGGTGGAGGTGTCGCGCTGTATGTGAGGGAGAGGTTTGATGGTGGAGCCCTTACAGGCGGCAATGACGTGATCGAGAGCCTCTGGGTGAGGATGAGGGGGATGGAAAGCAAAGCAGATGTTGTAGTGGGTGTCTGCTAGCCATCGCCCAGCCGGGATGCCAGCGCTGGGGAGTTATTCTACAGGCAATTAGGAGGAATCTCTGGATGGGCAGCCCGTGTCCGTATGGGGGATTTCAAGTCCCCAGGCCCCAGCGGGGAATACCATACTGCTGTGACGAGCAGGTCTGGGAAGTTCCTGAAGTTTGTGGGACAGAACTTCTTGTCACAAGTACTCAGGGAGCCAACTAGGAAAGATGCCCTGCTAGACTTGTTGGTTGGGAATGGAGGAGGACTCGTGGGAGATGGGATGCTCTTGGCCACAGTGATCATGAAACGGTTGAGTTTAAAATTGTCAGTGTCATGAGAAAGAAGGACAGCAGAGTTGCTACGCTGGATTTTGAGAGAGCAAACCTTCCGTTATTCAGGGAGGTTCTTAGCAGAGTCCCCTGGGTGAGGGCTGTTGAGGGCTCAGGAGTCGGCGAGTGCTGGTCAGTCTTTAAGAAGCACCTTTGAGAAGGTCAGAAGCAGGCAATTCCCCTGTGTTGGAAATCAAGCGAGCGGGGCAGAAGACCACTTGTTGAAGATGGTCGCCTGACTGATAGGGACGGAGAAAAAGCAGAGGCATTCAATGCATTTTTTTGCCTCAGCCTTTAATAATACTGATAGACCTTGGGCTGCCTGGTCCCCTGACTCAGTGGAGCACGAGTGTGGGAACAGTGACTTTCCATTTGTGGAATAGTGAAGCTGTCAGGGGCCCACTGTATCAGCTGAATGCTCACAAGTCCATGGGGCCTGATGGGATTCACCGCAGAGTACTGAAGGAGATGGCAGATGTTATGGCAGGACCCCTCTCGATCATCTGCCAAAGGTCTTGGGACCCAGGAACCTACAGACCTGTGAGTCTAACCTCAGTTCCTGGAAAACTTCTGGAGATGATGGTACTGGGTCCTCTTGAAAGGCTTTAAAAGAATAATGCAATCACCAGGCACAGTCAACATGGGTTCACAAAGGGAAAGTCCTGTTTCACTCATTAGATACCCTTCTAGGATAAGGTCACCCCGCCAGCGGATGAAGGGACGGCGGTGGTGTCGTGGTTTAAGCCCAGCTGGCAACTAATCACCACACAGCCGCTAGCTCACTCCCCCCCTGCCCCAGCGGGGTGGGGGAGAGAATCGGAAAAGTAAAAGTGAGAAAGCTCGTGGGTTGAGATAAGAGCAGTTTCATAAATGGAATTGAACAAAATAAAATAATAATGATAATAATACTGAACATTGTAATGAAAAGGAAAATAACAACAACAACAAATAAAAGCCAAGAAAGACAAGCGATGCAAAGGAAAACAATTGCTCACCACCCTCAGACCGATGCCCAGCCTGTGCCCAAGCAGCGGTCCCCTGGCCAGCTTTCCCGCTAGTTCATATACTGAGCATGACGTCATATGGTATGGAATATCCCCTTGGTCAGTTGGGATCAGCTGTCCCGGCTGTGTCCCCTCCCAGCTTCTTGCACACCCCCAGCCTCCTGGCTGGTGGGGTGGTGTGAGGAGCAGAAAAGGCCATGACGCTGTGCAAGCACTGCTCAGCAGTAACGAAAACACCTCTGCGTTGTCAACGCTGTTTTCAACACAAATCCAAAACATGGCCCCATACTCGCTACCATGAAGAAAACTAACTCTATCCCAGCCAAAACCAGCACGACAGGTCAAAACACTCCAGGAGATGCCTAGGAGAAGTCTTGGGTGCATTCCGGAGGAGAGAGCTTCCTTTAAAGGACAAAAACATCTTGGGAAGCTTTCTTGGAGGAGTCTGGGGCTGCTACCCGAGATCTCAGGTCCCTAAAGGAGAGGAGAAATACTCCGGGATGTGCCTGGGAGGCGTCTCAGGTGGATCCCGGAGGAGGGAGCTTCCTCCAAAAGAGGCCCCACACCTCAGGCAGCTGCCTGGGAGGAGCCCTTGGTTGCTGCCTGGGCTTACAGACACCTGCCAGAGGATGAAAACCACCTCGGCTGTCCGTGCTGGGAAGCCCCTGAGGTGCCTCCAGTGGAGGGAGGGAAGGGCTCAGGCAGCGCTGGTGTCCCCTGCAGCCGGGGCAGCCCTGGGCCCTGGGCGGCAGGTCTGGCTCCCGTGCTCAGGGAGCAATCGCCAGTTCTGGGCTCAGGAAGGAGTTTTTTCCCCCAGGCAGATTGGCACAGGTCCCCGGGGGTTTTCCGCCTTCCCCCCAGCACTGAGCAGGGCCCCTTGCCCGCGCTCCTCAGGGCCGTTTCTGGCCAGCGGTTCCCCGCTGTTGCAGGAGCAGGAGTCCGGCTGTGCCCTCCATCCCGCCGCCTCTCTTCCCTGTGCCAGGCGGGCAGGGGAGCCTCCAGGACTTCCCCGCATGAGGTCCCCTGGGGCTCTTCTGCCCTGTGCCGGACGTGGCCCGCTTGGAAAGGCTGCAGGCGTGCTGCTCCGTCGGGAAGGAGCCGCCGCTCGCTGCGCGGCCGTGCGCGCAATAAAAGCGGAGCGTCCGTCTCCTCTGCCGGAGCTGCCGTGTGTGTCTCGTCTGTCCTGGTCGCGCTGCCCGGAGCTGTCTGTACCCTCCTGCGAGGGGGGCATCTTTTATTATTAAAATCACTAACTGAGCGTAGTTTAGCATCCCAGTCTTGATGAAATCCCAGACTCCTTCTCCACAACAACTCCCATGTCCCCACACGCCATCGCACACACTCAGTCGGTTGTTGCTGTTACAGGACATGTTGAAAAACAAGGGTTAAAAGTAAGTGAGAAGAATGTAAAGAAGATACTTCATAACAATTGCACCTGGCACTTAGACATATTAGAGATAAAGACTGTCTTCACTAACTCTCTGCTAACTAGCGATAACGATTAGCACAAGGACGAATAGAATGGACTGCCAAAATAGTGCCCTAGAGTTAACTCGTCTCATTATAATCTCATTCTAATGCTAAGGAACACACCTCCGAGCTAGAAAAGCCCCAACCCAATTTAGCCCCCTACTCTCTGAGCATGCGTGGTGAATTGAAAGAGAACTGTAACTTTAAGATGAAGTAAGAAAAGTATTAACCAAGAGTTAATTAAGGGGTAGGACCAGGAGGCGTAACTAACTTTGTTAACTGTTTTAAATACCTGTCATGATTTTAACCCGGTGTGCATGTCAGGAGGAGAAATCCCCTTGCACCCGGGACCGCAATAAACCAATGTCAGCTTTATAACTCTGTGTGAGCTGTGAAGTTTGTTTCCACGTGTCAATTTTGGCAGCCCAGATGGGACCCTCTCTGCCCGGCTGCGGGACCGGCTGAGAGGGGGACATCCTCGGCGCGCCCCGAGATTTCTCGCAGGACCTCCCTCGCTCGGCCGATCACTGCAGGGACAGACAAGGACCATCAGCGGACCCGGTGTGTTAAGGGAGGGGAACCTGTAAGTCGTGAGGAGACGTCCTACGGGAGGTAAAGAGCGTTGTGCTCGCCCTGGGTGGGATTCAAATCCAGAAGTGAGGGCGCGGGAATCCCTGGATAGGGAAGTACGCAGGGGGGTGCTCTTCGCTGAAATTGCAGGAGTGAAGGATACCTACACGAACGCGGGAATCCCTGATTAAGGGAAGTACGCGGGGGTGCTGTCGTTTGTACCAACTATTATAACCCATGGGAACTGAAATTCGTATTATTGTGGCTATAATTGACATTTTATGATAGTCATTACAATCTATATACTCAGGAAGTTTTGTGCCCGGTACCGTGTATTCTGTGAAAAGTGCTTCATTATACAATTAATGTTGTTGTAAGTTGGGTGAGTGTTTGAGTGAGTGAGGCGCAGTCGGACTGCGGGGCGAGTGCGGAGTCCTGATCCGCGGTTCCGCGTTCTCTGCGAGGAGAGCGGCCGGAGATGGACGAAGCGTATGACGGACTGTGTTAATCGAACCGATTGTTAACCCTTATTGTCCTATACACAGATATCAGGATTTTTCATGCAACCCAATATATGTTTTTGAATGTTTTGGTTGTAAACAGAACGTTTGAGTACGGTTTGGGGACGAGACGATTTTTGGTGTAGTGGGTGTCAAGGAAACTGGTCTAAATGGAATAAGATTGAGCGCTCAGGCCAGCTTAAGCAAGTGCTTTGTAGAAGTATAAAAGGTATAAGGAATTAGTAAGAATGTCGCTGGTATGGAGGGGGATGTAGAACAGAATAGTGACGGGTTTATTTGGCGTGGAACACTGATTTGCCATTGGTGTTGCTTGTTTGTTCGTGCTAAGTGTTTGGAGTGTCATAAGTACATTATTTCCTTTTCAACAATTGTCTTGAATTTCGGTGCATTCGCTGTGGGGCAAGTACGCCCTTGTGTCTTTTGCCTCGGATAGGGTAGTATTGCTGTCAATTCAATCAGGTTGTGTTCTTAGGCTGAGGAATAAGCCCCTGCGGGCAGGGTGTTCATTATGGGAGGTAAACAAAGGGGCGGAATCTTGAAAAGGAGTCCTCTAGGCTGTATTTTAGCTCACTGGGAGGAGATAGGAGAGCTGCCAGGAGGAAGCGTGAGCAGAAAGACTTTAATAAAATATTGTCATCAATGGTGGCCTTTGTATAAATTGGATGATGAGGAGAAATGGTCCTTCAATGGAACCTTGAATTAGAATACCTTGTTGCATATGATGTTGTGTTTGAGGGGGAGCCGGTGCCGTGTTTCCCGGATGGGGGGGAAGCAGGGAAACGTCCCCGCGGCCTTCCCCGGCTGGGGATGGAGCTGGAGCCCAATAAAACCGCTGTGACGAGGCCCGAGCGCGGTGCTGCGTGGTGTGTGCCCCAACCAGCGCCCAAGGGGGCCCCTCCCGCCTCAACGGTGCTTCTTGGAGGCAGCAGCCCCGCTGCTCAGAATGACAGAGAAAGGGCAGACCCTGTCCTTGATTTTATTTTCTCAAGATGAAACCTATCAACCAAGCTTTAACACCTACGGATGATGGTTTTGTAACGGTACAGGAGCTACTGGCCAAAGTGAAAAGGGGTATTTTTTAAAAACCTCTTTAATTTAGATTGGGAAAACAATTGGGAATACACAAATTCTTATCTGTGCCTAACTCACCAAAACCTCTGTTGGGGTGAGACTTATTGGAACAACTAAAAGCGGAAATAAAATTTGAGAAAGGAATTAAGGAACTAATTATAAATGCATTAGACGCGGCTCAGACTAATGTTCTAAAGCACTTAGTTGTATCCAAGCCCAATTATGGATACAGACAATAGCAGCTGCAATCATTAGGGAAGGTGAAGATGGAATCCTACCAAAAGAAATCCGAAAAGTGATTTGGAATAACACAACGGAATTCAAATATTTGCGTTTGCAACTTTGTTAGTCTTACAGGATGTGATTTTAACTACACGGCTCCTGTTACTACTTATCAATTGCTACAGTTTAATTATACGTTGATTCAGGACATACAGCCCACCCCTATTGGAATGAATCTCCCTCTAATAAGAAAACTATTGTATCACGAAAATTTAAAAAGGTTGTTAAAACAAGTTGAAGAAAGTGGAAGAAAGACTTTAATTACTGTCCATCATGATGCTGAGGAAATACACCAAGCAGTGGAATGAGTGAAGTCAGAGGGAGAGCACCATTGGTGGGATGTGTTTAGGGGTTATTCCCCGTCAGCTACCAAAATCTTTAACATAATGACCCACCCGATATTGGTGACAACATTAACAATAGTAAATCTTATCCTTTGGTGTAAACTCAAGGAACTTACTGGGCAAGTATGGTCACTAAAAATAATAATGAAACATAACGAACCACTTTTAAAAGCCAAAGAATTTGCTTAGGGGAAAGAAAAGGGGAGAATGTTACAGGACATCTTGGAAAAAAAGGGTTAAAAGTAAGAAAGAAGATGCTTCTTAACAACTGTACCTGGCACTTAGAACTATTAGAGATAAAGACTGTCTCACTAACTCTCTGCTAACTGGTAATAACGATTAGCACAAGGAGGAATCGTAGAAAAATAGGATGGACTGCCAAAATAGTGCCCTACAGTTAACTCGTCTCATTATAATGTCATTAGAATGCTAAGGAACACACCTCCTAGCTAGAAAAGCCCCAACCCAATTAAGCCCCCTACTCTCTGAGCATGCCTGGTGAATTGAAAGAGAACTGTAACTTTAAGATGAGGTAAGAAAAGTATTAAGCAATAGTTAATTAAGGGGTAGCACCAGGAGGCGTAACTAACGTTGTTAACTGTTTTAAATACCTTTTCATGATTTTAACCCGGTGTGCATGTCAGGAGGAGAAATCCCCTTGCACCCGGGACCGCAATAGACCACTGTCGGCTTTACACCTCTGTGTGAGCTGTGAAGTTTGTTTCCGCGTGTCACCGCCCCCTCGAAGGCCCTCGCACAGCACCGTCCTCTTCGCCAGGACGCGTGTCCCAGCGACCGGGGTGAGTCCCCGTCCCCGTCCCCGGGGACACCCGAACCCCCTCGCTATGGCGCGGTCCCAGACACGGCAGGAGGGGCGGCCGAGGGGGTGCGGTGCCTCCGCCCGGCAGAGTGGCGGGCGGGTCCCGCAGGAGAGAGCTGCTTCCAGCACCGCGGGAAGCTCCCCCGGAGGGGCCTGGGGCCGCTGCCCGGCTGTGGCGGAGAGGCGCGGGCCGTGGCCGGGGCGAGCTGCCCCGCAGCCGGCCCGGCCCGCAGCGGAGCGGAGCGGAGCGGAGCGGCAGGTCTGGGCGCAGCGGGGGGCTCCCGGGGCGGGAAGCGCCCGGGCCGCGGAGAGAGCCGCCGGCAGCTGCCGCCAGAGCCGGGGCGGGGCCGGGGCGGGGCCGGGGCGGGGCCGGGGCGGGGCCGGGGCGGCGGCGGGCGGTCGCCCCGCGCTGTAACGGACAGGAGCGGCCGGTGGCCGAGGGGAGCCGCTCCGGAGCCGGCCCGGCCCGCAGCGGAGCGGAGCGGAGCGGAGCGGCAGGTCTGGGCGCGCCGGGCCGCGGCCGCCCCCGCGGCTCTCGACAGCGGCCGGGGCAGCGCTGGCGCCCGGAGCGGGCGAGGCCGGCGTGGCAGCCGGGAGGAGCTCGGCTGCGGTGCCCCGCCGGCAGAAAGCCGCGTCCTCTGCGCTCGCCAGGCCGGCGGCGGCAGCCGGAGAGAGCCCCCCCGAGAAGGGGCAGCCGCCCGGGCCTCGGGCTGCCGGGCGTGCCGGAGCCTGGGGCTGGTGCCGGCGGGCGGGAGCGAGAAGAGCTGCGGAGGGGTGACCCAGCGGAGCGCCTGCTCGGCCCGGTGGGAGAGCTGCGGGGGGAGGTAGGAAGGTGGGGGGGCGTCGGGGGGCTGAGACGGAGCTGGGCTGGGGGAGCCGCGCGCTGGAAGGAAACAGACAGACCCGGTCTGTTAATACATGTCTCTGTGACTCGTGTCACCATCACAGTTTGGGGTTTCTTGATAATGGGATGGCCGACACGGCACCAGGCCAGCTGGGGTCGGATGGGATTTCTCAAAGGGGGAAGAGGGTCTTTGCTGCCGAGCTAGCGGGTCTCATTGACAGAGCGTTAAACTAGACTTGGAAGGGGAGGGAGATGATATCAGGCTTGCCCTGACAAGCTGTGGGATGACACGCCAAGGTTAGCGGGACAGGGTGCTAGCGAGGGCCCTCAGCCCGTTGCTCTGAGATGTGCTGGGTACAGGGCAGCACAGGTGAAGTCTTACGGAGATGAGCTGGCGGCTCCCGAGGTAATAGGAGCCAACAAGGAAACAACAGTGAAATCATAGAATCATAGAATGTTGTGGGTTGGAAGGGACCTTTAGAGGTCATCTAGTCCAACCCCGCCCCTGCCATGAGCAGGGACATCTTCCACTAGGTCAGGTTGCTCAGAGCCCCGTCCAAGCTGACTATTTCCAGGGATGGGGCATCTACCACCTCTCTGGACAGCCTCTGCCAATCCCTCACCACCCTCATTGTAAAACATTCCTTCTTATATCAAGTCTAAATCTACCCTCTTTTAGTTTGAAGACATTACCCCTTGTCCTATCGCTACAGGCCCTGCTAAAAAGTCTCTCCCCATCTTTCTTATAAGCCCCCTTTAAGTACTGAAAGGCCACAAGAAGGTCTCCCCAGAGCCTTCTCTTCTCCAGGCTGAACAACCCCAACTCGCTCGGTCTTTCCTCATAGGAGATTTGTTCCTCTCTCTGACGATTTTTGTGGCCCTCCTCTGGACCTGCTCCAACAGGTCCGTGTCTTTCCTGTGCTGAGGACTCCAGAGCTGGATGCAGTATTCCAGTTGGGTTCTCGCCAGAGCGGAGTAGAGGGGCAGAATCACCTCCCTTGACCTGCTGCTCACGCTTCTTTTAATACCTCAAAGGAATTAATGTGTGTTCCTCTGAGGAGGTGACATGCTGAAGTGCCTCTGCACCAATGCATACAGCATGGGCAGCAAACAGGAGGGGTTGGAAGCCACCGTGCTGCTAGAAAGCTACGACCTAGTTGCCATTACTTAAAGCTGTTGGGAGGAACCCCATGACTGGAGTGGGGCTATGGATGGCTACAGGCTGTTCAGAAGGGACAGGCAAGGAAGGAGGGGGTGAGGGCTTGCCCTCTATGTCAAGAAATGGATAGATTGTGAAGAGTTGTCTCTGGAGGACAGCCACGAGCAAGTTGAAAGCTTGTGGGTGAGAATTAGAGACCGAGGAAACAAAGGTAACCTTATGCTTGGTGTCTACTACAGGCCACCAGATCAAGGGGAGCCTATTGACAAAGCCTTCTTGCTGCAGCTACAGGAGGCATCGCACTCGCAGGCTCTCGTCCCGCTGGGGGACTTCCACCACCCCGACATCTGCTGGAAAAGTAGCACGGCGAGCTGTAGGCGATGCAGGAGACTCCCGGAGAGCACTGAGGATAACTTCTTAAGCCAGGTAATGGACAGCGTGTCGTGGATGGCGTGATAGATGCACTGTGCTCCTAAGAGAGAAGCAGCAATATGTTTATTGATATCAAACCTTGTTAAATCTCTGTTTCACAGTAAATGTGACAGTGGTTTAACACGATTCGATGGCAAGGGACACTTGATTATTTACTGCATAGAGGACAGGGTCAGGCAGAACTGCTAGGGAGACCCTCCCGCTGACTCACGAGGTTCAGAGAGGACCCCCTTTGCATTCTAAACTCCTTCCCTTGGAGGAGTCTAGGTGCAGCTGGATCCAAACTTAGTCTTGGACTTGGTCAACGGTTTATGTCTAAAGGATTATATGTGCACAAGCAATCAAAGATATAATCTTAGTGAAGCTTACAAAGTTTAGCAAGCTATTAGTCACTTACCGAGGATCTGCTGCGGCAAGGACTCTCTCAACACCGAGGCATAAGGGAACTCTGCGGCAGGCGTAACCTTGGGAGGCGTCCCTACTCAAGGGGAGATCCCGTCGTGCAACCCGCTGCCGTGCAGGAGAGCTCAAAGGTCTCTTGGGCTGCTCACTATTTATGGGGGTAAGATGACTGACTCCTAGTCATATTTGCATACCGACCACAGAGATCTTAGTTTCTTTCTTCCAGATTTGGCTTGAGTGGGACTTTGACCAGCACTGTGGTTAGGTGGGCACATTGCCCACATCAGCCCTTGGCTATTGTGTTGTTATCTGTCTCCTGAATCCACTTTGAGCCGGATGCAGCCATCACGACCAGACGCAGCCATCACGACCGCCACTGGTGGTTATCGCTCGAGCAGGGTTAAGGGGGATAAAGGTCAGGTTGTGGAGGTGGGCTAAGCACACAATGTCACCCAGCCCCACTGGAGCGGGTGCGATACTGGACCTGACGGTCACCAATGCAATTGAGCTAATTGGTGACGTTAAGAGTGGAGGCAGCCTGGGCTGCGGTGATCATGCACTGGTGGAGTTCACAGTCCTGAGGGATGTGGGTCAGGCAAAGAGTAAAGTCAGGACCTTGAATTTTAGGAAAGCAAACTTCCAGCTGTTCAAGGAGTCAGCCAATAGGAGCCCCTGGGAAACTGCCCTCAAGGGCAAGGGAGCAGAACAGAGCTGGCAGATCTTTAAGGACGCTTTCCAGAGAGTGCAAGAGCTCTCGATCTTCAGGTGTAAGAAATGAGGAAAGGAAGGCATGGCTGAGTTGAGACCGGCTGGTCAAACTAAAGGGCAAGAAGGAAATGCACAGGCAGTGGAAGCAGGGACAGGTATCCTGGGAAGAGTATAGGGACGCTGCCCGGTTGTGCAGGGATGGGGTCAGGAAGGCCAAGGTGTGGCTGGAGCTGAACTTGGCCAGGGACACAGAGAATAGTACGAAGGGCTTCTACAGGTATGTCAGCCAGAAAAGGAAGGTCCAAGAAAGCGTACCCCCCTGATGAACACGACTGGGAAACTGGTAACAACGCATGAGGAGAAGGCTGAGGTACTCAGCAACTGTTTTGCCTCAGTCTTCACGGGCAACTTCTCTTCCCACACCTCTCGAGTGGATGGACCGCAAGACAGGGACTGAGGGAGCAAAGTCGCTCCCACTGTAAGGGAAGATCAGGTTTGTGACCCCATGAGGAACCTGGACGTACATAAGTCTACGGGACCTGACGAGATGCATCCCGGAGTCCTGAGGGAATGGGCTGATGTAGTTGCCAAGCCACTCTCCATACTGTTTGAAAAGTCACGGCAGCCAGGTGAAGTCCCTGGTGACTGGGAAAAGGGAAACATTGCACCCGTTTTTAAAATGGACAGGAAGGAGGATGCTGGGAATGACTGACCTGTCAGCCTCACCTGTGTGCCTGGGAAGATCATGGAACAGATCCTCCTAGAAGCTATGCTAAGGCACATGGAGGGCAGGGAGGCGATTCGAGACAGCCAGCATGGCTTCACCAAGGGCAAGTCTTGCCTGACCAACTTAGTGGCCTTCTATGACGGAGTGACTACAGCAGCGGACAAGGGAAGAGCTCCAGATGTCATCTACCTGGACTTCTGTAAGGCCTTTGACACAGTCCCCCACAACATCCTTCTCTCTGAATTGGACTGTCCGGTGGATGAGGAATTGGTTGGATGGTCGCATCCAGAGGGCAGTGGTCAACAGCTCAATGTCCGGATGGAGATCAGTGACAAGCGGTGTCCCTCAGGGGTCCATACTGGGACCAGTGCAGTTTAATATCTTCATCAATGACATAGACAGTGGGATCAAGTGCACCCTCGGCAAGTTTACAGATGACACCAAGCTCAGTGGTGCAGATGACACGCCAGAGGGATGGGATGCCATTCAGAGGGACCTGGACAAGCTTGATAAGTGGGTCCATGCGAATTTCATGAGGTTCAACAAGGCCAAGTGCAAGGTCCTGCACCTGTGTCGGGGCAATGCCCGGTATCAATACAGGCTGGGGGATGAATGGATTGAGAGCAGCCCTGCAGGGAAGGACTTGGGGGTACTGGTGGACGGAAAGCTCGACATGAGCTGGCAATGTGCGCTCACAGCCCAAAAGCCAGCTGTATCCTGGGCTAGATCAAAAGCAGCGTAGCCAGCAGGTCAAGGGAGGTGATTCTGCCCATCCACTCTGCTCTCCAAAAGAGGAAAAACCATCTTGGGTAGATTCCTTGGAGGAGTATGGGGCTGCTACCCTGGGTCTCAGGTCCCTAAAGCACACGTGAAAAAACTCCTGGAGATGCCTGGGAGGAGTCTTGGGCAGATCCTGGAGGAGAGAGTTTCACCCAAAGGACAAAAATATACTCTGGGTGCTTCCTTCGAGGAGTCTGGAGCTGCTACCCAGGATCTCAGGTCCTTGAAGCAGTGGTCAGAAGACTCCAGAAATTGCTTTGGAGGAATCTGGGGTGGACCCGGAGGAGAGAACTTCCTCTAAAGAAGAAAAAACATCTCGTGAATCTTTGTTGGCAGAGTCTGGGGCTGCTACCTGGGATCTCACGTCACTACATCAGAGGTCAAAAGACTCCAGGACATGCCTGGTAGCAGTCTCGGGTGGATCACAGAGGAGAGAGTTTCCTCCAAAAGAGGGAAAAACTTCTTGGGTATCTTCCTTGGAGGAGTCCAGGACTGCTATGCGGGACTTCACATCACTAAATCAGACGTCAAAACACTCCAGGAGATGCCTGGGAGGAGTCTCGGGTGGATCCCAGAGGAAAGAGTTTCCTCCAAAGGAGAAAAATATACTTGGGAAGCTGCCTTGGAGGAGTCTGGGACTGCTACCGGGGAACTAATGTCCCTAAAGTATATCTCCAAACACTCTGGGATCTTCCTGAGAGGAGTCTAGGGTGGATCCCAGGGGAGAGATCTTCCTTTTAAAAGAGAAAAATCATCTCAGGAAGCTTCCTTGGAGGAGTCTGGGGATGCAACCTGGAATCACAGGTCCCTGAAGCAGAGGTCCAAACACTCTGGGAGATGCCTGGGAGGAGTCTCGGGTTCATCCTGGTGGAGAGTGCTTCCTCCAAAAGAGGAAAAGCTTTTCGGGTAGCTTCCTTGGAGGAGTCTGGGACAGCTACCCGGGATCTCATGTCCCTGAAGCAGAGGTCAAAAGGCTCTGGGAGATGCCTGGGAGGAGTCTCGGGCAGATCCCTGAGGAGAGATCTTCCTTTAAAAGAGAAAAAATATTTTGTGAATTTTCCTTGGAGGAGTCTGGGGCTACTATGTGGAGTCTCAGGTCCATAAGAAGTGGTCAAAAGACTCAGGGACATGCCTTGGAGTAGTCTTGAGTGGATCCCAGAAGAGACGTGTTCCTCTAAAGGAGAAAAAACATCTCAGGTAGCCTCCTTGGAGGAGTCTGGGACTGCTACCTGGTATCTCAGGACCGTAAAGAAGAGGTCAGAAGACTCTGGGACATGCCTGGGAGGAGTCTCAGGCGTATCCCGGAGGAGAGATCTTCCTCTAAAGGAGGAAAAACATCTGAGGTAGCTTCCTTGGAGGAGTCTGGGGCTGCTACCCGGGATTCCACGTCCCTAAATCAGAAGTCAGAACTCTGTGGGAGATATTTGGGAGGAGTCTCAGGTGCATCCCAGAGGAGAGAGTTTCCTTTAAAGGAGAAAAGACATCTCAGGTAGCGTCCTTGGAGGAGTCTGGGGCTGCTACCTGGGATCTCATGTCCCTAAAGAAGAGGTCAAAAGACTCCGGGAGATACCTGGAGAACTCCTGAGGAGGAGGAGGATTACAATGAGTTCTGAGGAGAAGGAGAAGGGGGAGGAAGAGGAGAAGAACTCCTGAGGAGGAAGAAGAAGAGGAGGAGGAGGACAAGGACACCTGAGGGCATGGAGGGCTCCAGGAAAAAGGAGGAGAAGGACTCCTGAGGTGGAAGCAGAGGAGGAGGAAGAGAACGATGAGTAAGAGGATAACTCCTGAGGATGAGGAGGAGGATTTCTGAGGAGGAGTATGAAAGGGAAACCTGAAGACAAGGACTCCAATAGAGGAGGAGGAGGATGGGGAAGACTCCTTAAGAGGAGGAGGAGGACTCAAGAGGAAAAGGACTGTGGAGGAGGATGACAATGATGGCAACTCCATAGGAGGACAAGGACTCGTGAGGAAGAGGACTCTAGAGGAGGAGGAGGAGGAGGACACCTGAGGAGAAGACCTCCTATAGATGAGATGGAGGAGGACACCATAGGAAGAGGAGGACTCATGAGGAAGGGGAAAAGGAGTCTAGAGGAGGAGGAGGAGGAAAACTCCTGAGGAGATGGAGTAGGAAGAGGAGGAGGACTCCTGAGGAGGAGAATCGAGACAAAGAATTGAGTCCTGAGGAGTAGTAGGAGGAGGAGGATGACACCTCTAGAGTAGAAGGAGCACTCATGAGGATGAGGACTCCTGGGGAACATAAGGCCAGCTGAGGAGGAAGAGGAGGTGGACTCCTGAGGAAGAAGAGAAGGAGTCCTCCTCTTGAGGAGGAGGTTTCCTTAGCAGGAAGAGGAGGACTCTGAGTAGGAAAAAAGGAGGAGGACTCCTGAAGAAGAGAAAGAGAAGGAAGACTCCTGAAGAGGAGTACTCCTGAGGAGGATGAGGACTCCTGAAGAGGAGAATTCTGTACAAGGAGTCCTGAGTAGGAGAAGGAGGACGATATCTGAGGAGGAGGAGGAATAAGAAGAGAATGACGAGGAAGAAGATAACTCCTGAGGATGAGGACAACTCCCAAGAAGGACAATCTAGAAAAGGAGGAGTCCTGAGTAGGAGCAGGAGGAAGGCTCCTGAGGAGGACGACTTCTATCGAGTAGAAGAAGCACTCATGAGGACAAGCGGGAGGACTCCTGAGGATGATAAGGCCTCCTGAGGAGGAGGAGAACTCTTGAGGAGAAAGAAGGAGTGGACT
The DNA here is from genome assembly GCF_030936135.1 of Gavia stellata. Taxonomy (NCBI): domain Eukaryota; kingdom Metazoa; phylum Chordata; class Aves; order Gaviiformes; family Gaviidae; genus Gavia; species Gavia stellata. Next base: position 147,960 of record NW_026776621.1, on the reverse strand, counting down.
CCTGAGGAGGACGAGGAGGAGGATTCCTTAGGGGGAAGAGGTAAACACCTGAGGAGGGTGTGAAGGAGGACTTCAGAGGAGGAGGCGGCGGAGGAGGAGGAAGAGGAAGAGGACTCCTGAGGAGGAGGAAGATAAGGAGGAGTTCTGAGGAGGAGTACTCCTGAGGAAGAGCAGCACTCCTGAGGAGGAGAACTCTGAAGAAGGAGGCATCCTGTGGAGGAGGAGGAGGAGAAGAAAGAGGAGGACTCCTGAGGAGGAAGAGAAGGAGAAGGACTCCTGAGGAAGTGAAGGAGGAATCCTGAGGAGGAGGAAGAGATGGACTCCTGAGGAGGAAGAGGTAGAGGAGGAGGACTCCTGAATAGAAGGACTCCTCTAGGAGGAAGAGGAGGACTCCTGAAGAGGAGAACTCTGAAGGAGGAGGAGTCCTGAGGAGGAGAAGGAGGGGAAGTCCTGATGAAGAGGTGGAAAACTCCTGGACAGGAAGAGAACTTCTGAGGACTCCTGAGGAGGAGGAGGAAGAGAAGGAGGAGGACTCCTGAAGAGCAGGACTTCTGAGTAGGTGAAGGAGGACTCCTGAAGAGGAGTACTCCTGAGGAGGACGAGGATTCCTGAGGAGGAGAATTCTGTAGAAGAAGGAATCCTGAATAGGAGAAGGAGGAGGATTCCTGAGGAGGAGGAGGAGGAAGACGATGCCTTAGGAGAAGAAGGAGGAAGAGGAGAAGGACTCCTGAGGAGGAGGAGGACTCCTGAGGAGGAGAATCTAGACAAGAAGTGCTGAGGAGGAGGAAGGGTCCTGAGGAGGATGACTCGTATGGAGTAGAAGGAGCACACATGAGGATGAGCGGGAGCACTCCTGAGGAGGATGAGGAGAACTCTTGAGGAGAAAGAAGGAGTGGTCTCCTGAGGAGGAAGAGAAGGAGAAGGAATCCCGAGGAGGAAGAGGAGGAAGAGAAGGAGAAGGACTCCCGAGGAGGAAGAGGAGGAGAAGGACTCCTAGGAGTTGAAGGATGAATCCTGAGGAGCAGAAAGAGATGGTCTCCTGAGAAGGAGGAGGAGGAGTCCTGAGGAGAAGAACTCTTTTGAAGGAGGAGTCCTGAGGAGGAGAAAGAGGGGAAGTCCTGATGAAGAAGTGGAAAATTCCTGAATAGGAAGAGAACTTCTGAGGAGGACATAGGAGGACTCCTGAAGAGGAGGAAGAGAAGGAGGAGGACTCCTGAAGAGGAGGACTTCTGAGTAGGTGAAGGAGGACTCCTGAGGAGGAGGAATAGAAGGAGGACTCCTGAAGAGGAGTACTCCTGAGGAGGACAAGGACTCCTGAGGAGAATTCTGTACAAGAAGGAGTCTTGAGTAGGAGAAGGGGGATTCCTGATGATGATGAGGAAGAAGACGACTCCTTAGGAGAAGAAGGAGGAAGAGGACGAGGACTCCTGAGGAGGACGAGGACTCCTGAGGAGAATTCTGTACAAGAAGGAGACCTGAGTAGGAGAAGGATGAGGATTCCTGAGGAAGAGGAGGAGGAATAAGAATATTCCGTAGGAGAAGAAAGAGGAAGAGGAGGAGAAGGAGGAGGACTCCTGAGGAGGAGAACCTAGACAAAGAGAAGTCCTGAGTAGGAGGAGGAGAAAAGGGTCCTGAGGAGGACGACTCGTATAGAGCAGAAGGAGCACTCATGAGGACAAGCGGGAGGACTCCTGAGGAGGATAAGGTCTTCGGAGGAGGAGGAGAACTCTTGAGGAGAAAGAGGGAGTGGACACCTGAGGAGGGCGGGGAGGAGAATTCCTTAGGGGGAAGAGGTAAAGTCCAGAGGAGGAGGTGAAGGAGGACTTCTGAGGAGGAGGAGGTGGAGGAGGAAGAGGACTCCTGAGGGGGAGGAAGATAAGGAGGAGTTCTGAGGAGGAGTACTCCTGAGGAAGAGCAGCACTCCTGAGGAGGAGAACTCTGAGGAAGGAGGCATCCTGTGTAGGAGGAGAAGTCCTGAAGAGGAGGACACCTGAGAAGGGGGAGGAGGAGGAAGAGAAGGAGGACTCCTGAGGAGTTGAAGGAGGAATCCGGAGGAGGAGGAAGAGATGGACTCCTGAGGAAGAGGAGGACTCCTGAGGAGGACTCCTGTAGGTGGAAGAGAAGGACTCCTGAAGAGCAGAACTCTGTTGAAGTCCTGAGTCCTGAGGAGAAGTCCTGAGGAGGTGGAGGAGAGGAAGTCCTGATGAAGAGGTGGAGAACTCCTGAATGGGAAGAGAACTTCTGAGGAAGTACATAAGAGGACTCCTGAGGGGGAGGGCTGCTATAAAGGAGGAGGAGGAGCAGGACTCCTGAGGAAGATGAGGACTCCTGAAGAGGAGGAGGAAGAGGAGGACTCCTGAGAACAAGGACTTGTGAGGAGGAGGAGGAGGAGGAGGGCAAGGACTGCTGAGGAGAAGTGGAAGAGGAGGAGAGGGGGCAGGAGGCATCCTGCGGAGGGGGAGGACTCTGGATAGTCACGCCGTCGATGATGCAGTCGTTACCCAGCGCTCCTCCAGTGACGGGTGGCAGCGGCAGAGCCGCGGCAGAGGCCGTTTCTCGGTGCCGGTCCCGCTGCCGCACACGGCCCCTCCTCCCGGCGCACTTCGCTCCGTGGCGGCGGGCAGCAGCCCCGCTGCAGCGTGTCCCTGCGGGAGCCCCCGCCCCGCAGCTCCCCGCCCCTCCGCCCCTCCGCCCCGCGGCCCGGCCCGGCCCGGCTCCGTCCCCGTCCCCGTCCCCCCGCCGCCCCGTTCTCCCCCGGCCCCGCTCCCCGCCGGGCCGCGCTGCCGGGGCTCCCCGCGGCGGGGGCGGAGCCGGCCTGAGCGGCGACTCATGAATATTCATGAGGGCGGGCGGGGCCGCGGCGGGGCAGGTTTTTGGTGTCCGTGAGGGTACGTTGTGTCCATAGGGTTTGTCGGTCAGATGAACGGAGGGAAAGTTAATTTCCGCCCTTTAGTTCAAGTGTGGAAAAAAGGACACGCTCAATGCTTGCTGCTCTTTGTGGTGACGTGAATTGGGTGGTTTTAGGGTGATGAAGCAGCCTCAGAGTGGTGTTGCAGAGGGTGGGAGCTCCCGGAGCCAAGGTGCATCCATCAGAAGCCGGCACGAAGCCGGGAGGCGAGAGCTGGCCCCGGGCGGGTTCTTGCCTTCTGCCTGCGGGAGGGGTTCCCACAGCTCGCGGGTGCTGGGAGAGGCTGGGGGTGGGCACGGGGGTGTCCGGGGGCCCAGCGCCTTTGCAGAGCCTTGCTGCTCCTCTGGCTTCCAGGATGGAGAGAGTTCCGTTTCTGCGGTGAGCTTTTCAGTTGCACGTTTTTCAAAAGACAAAGTCTGGTTTTTCGAGTTCGAACATTCAGAAAATAATCTCCTTACACCTGCAGACGGAGCAGAAACCTGAAGTCATTAAGGTACAAGAAGTAATTGGAACGTGCTGAAAGTTTCTATGTGCTGGGAAGCTGGGAGTGCTTCTGATTGGGAAATATGGCAGCAGAACTTGCTCTGAGACTGGAAATAACTGCAGTAATGTTGTGGCCATTGATGACTATAAATGTGATGTCACTAATTGCCATCGTTTTTCTCTGCAAGCTTGTACCGCCTGATGTGCTGCCAGCCTGCCGGTTGTCACCTCGCTGCTGGGTGACCGCTCCTGGGTGCTTCTCTGGGGTCCCCTGTGCACCCAGGCTTTTAAGGCAGCCTTGCTGCTGCCCCTTCCCGGTACCCAACCCCTGACCCAGCCCTCCTGCCCCAGTGACACACATCCCTGGGCAGCCTCGGCGAGTCCCCGGTTCCTTCCTTGCAGCGGCTCCTCCGTGCTTCTCCTGCGCCGTCCTTCTGCCCAAGGGCAGCTCCTGGGGCTGCTCCTCGTCCTAAGGAGACAACGGGGACTGTCACAGGCTGCTCTGTGCTGTGCACTTCTCACAGCTGCATCTTCTTAAATGTTGAAAAAATGCCTGTGTGAAAATAAAATTAATAATCAGAATAATTGATAAGGAATTACTAACCAAGAATTAATTGAGATTTAAACAAAATAGTTCTTCTTCCGAACACTTCTGTAGTTCAACTTGCCTATCTTTTCTTCACCTCGCCTTCAAGGTCCTGCTCAGTTCTGCTTTGTCCTGCATCTCTGTTTCTCGTACCGATCTCATGTACCCAGGCAGACCGATTTCCTCCTCCTTTTCCCCGGTTTTCGCCCTCTGAATCTGTTCTGTCATCACCTGGTCTTTGTGGAAAGACGTTTAAAAACTGCAGTTGCATGCTCCGGCCTTCCAGGAGGTGCCTGTAGCTGCAGGGATGCCATGTGAAGCAGGTGGGACAGGCCGGGTGTCTGCTCCGGGTCGGTGTTTCCTCCCCTCTGGTGCTGCTGAAGGCAGGGTGCTGTGGACACGCAGCTGCAGCTCGGGTTCAGAGCAGAACCGGGTCTGTGGAGGGAAGAGCTGCCGGGTCCCGCTGGGTGAGCCGCCGTGCCGGGCTGGAGCAGCACCGCAGTGCCGGCAGAGCTCTGGTCCCTGGCTGCCTCCTGCCCCGCAGCCCGGTCCCCCAGCAGCGTCCTCTCCCCTCTGCCAGCCTGCTTGCCCTGGGACTGAGCTTGGGCTCAACCTTTTGTTCCTCATTAGTGCGTCAGGGGTTTACCGGGGGTTTTTGTTTGTTTGCTTGCTTTTTATCTGCCATGCTCTGTTAAAAAAAAACCAAAACCCCAAACCCAGACCCTTACTGTAGCTCATTGGATTTCTGGCATTAAATTAGGTAGTGTTTTATGGGCTGAACTAAAGGAAGTCTGTAGGATTTCTACCCAGGAGGGAAGTGACCAGAAAGGACTGTCCTGGTATGCTGCTGCCAGCCTTCAGTCTAGTGAAATGGCTGGTCGTGGTGTATGTTTGTTGCAAATACTCTGATTTTTGAATAATCAAGATTTGATCATATAGAAAGGTTAAGTTTGATTAATAAATAAAAGAATAAAATACAAAGGTATAAGTTAGGATTGTTAAGTTTGAAACAATAACCATAGGAACCTCACCAGGGAGTCACTGTTCCATATTAAGGACCTAATTGTAGCGAGATTGAACGATGAAGAGTCGAATAGAGCAGTTTTGTCTGGGTCCCATAACAGTGTGACCTGATATGCACCAGTGATGCTGCTTGGAAAGTTCCTTACCTTTCCCACCTTGATTCGAATGTCAAGAATGCCAATCAATAGATATTAATGGAAATAGCCATTGATTATTTTAAGTACGGACATTGATAGAATGGTATAATCAAGAGAGCTATTAATGAAAAATTAAATTATATATATTCTGTATGAAGGTAACGAGGTATTACTTATCTGTGATTTAATCATAAACTAACTGCTGAACAATGTAGTATTGTGAATAGGTAGGATTTGCTTGTCAAGAGAATGATAAGTTGTAGGCCTGGTCAGTAAATGGAGGAAAACTTAGGAAGATTCCAAGAATGGAATTTTGCAACCAACCTGAGCCTGCGCAAAGATGGGGTTCGACTAAAGGACACCATGAGGAAGACTATGGACGACCACCAGAGGACCTTAGACGACCACCTGTGTCCCTGGAGGCGCATGCGTCACGAGCATTTACATATATTAAATGAGTTCTCGGAAATGGTATGAGTATGTTAATTGTTTCTTGGAAATGTGATGAATATGTATACTTTGATTGTGTATAACTTTTGTAGCGGAGAAACTAAGCACGCACACGAGGTGGAGCGATCCCCTGTGCGTCCAGTGCTGCAATAAAGAAGTGCCTGCTAACCTACGTACATTTTGTAGGTGAGTTTTTCTGTTACAGATTTGTAACATGTTTAACAGTCACGTAACCCAAATGCATGTTAAATGTACAAGTTTTGCCCTTGTTGCTGATCTGTCTGGGAGATAATTCTCAGGAGGTCATAAACGGTATGTTCTGCTGTGCTTTAAAATAATCTGTCGCCAGAAATGTCTTCCTTAGTGCCTGCGCAGAGCGAGAACCTCCAGAAGCGAGGGCGTGCTGACCCTCGGGCAGCTTCAAAGCAACGAATACTTGTAAATAGGTTAAAAATCCAGTCCCCTGGTAGCAGTGTGTCTAAGTCCACCTGACTCCACATTACTCAGCACTCAGTTAGAAGTTTTTGTGGGTAGGGGTGGATGAAGTCGATATACTCTAGAGGGAGGTGCTAAAACTGGCCAGGCAGTTTATCTAAATAAATCAAAATTTACCTTTGAATGGAGTGGCATGCCTTTAGATGTAGGGGGGTGTATTGCTTTTTCCTTCTTTTGTCTGAGCACAGCGCAGTGAGAGGTGCTTCCACCTGGGGGAGGGAAACTCATCCAACAGCCATCATCAGCCTCAGGGCTTGTGGTCCTTGATGGAATCGTTAAGTGCTTGAGTGCTTGGGATAGCTTTAGTTGTGTGGTGCTTCTCATTCTGCTCCCAGCTTTTCCCATTAATGTTTGCTCTTTGGTTAATTTGTCTGTACACTGTTTACTAAACATTCTCCATTCAGAGCTCTGAGTCGTGTCCCCCCCCCCTTTTTTTTTTTTTTTCCTTAAAGGCAGGTAAACTACATGTGCCTTTCTTTGAAACCCCATGAATAGCTCTGGAGTTTACCTTGGGGGCAGGGAAAATAGGGACCCTTTAGAGTAGAGAAGAGAATTTAATAGGGGAAGCACTTCAGTGATATGCTGCTTGTGAGGAGGAAAGTACCTGCTTCAACTTCTTTTGGTAGCTTCTGCACTGTTTAGCAATGACTACTTAAAAGACTGACTACTTCAGCAAAAGAAGAAGAAATCACTTCTGATTTCTGTGTCTGACTGAAAGAACTAACCTGAACATACAGAAAACTGATGTGAAGAGCCATTTTTGGTCATTACTGGGTCATCAGTGGTGGCCTTTGTATAAATCGGATGATGAGGAGAAATGGCCCTTTAATGCAACCTTGAATTAGAATACCTTGGTGCAATTGATGTTGTTTTTGAGGAGGAGCCGGTACCGCGTTTCCCGGATGGGGGGGAAGCAGGGAAACGTCCCCGCGGCCTCCCCCGGCTGGGGAGGGAGCTGGAGCCCAAAAAAACCGCTGTGACGAGGCCCGAGCGCGGTGCTGCGTGGTGTGTGCCCCAACCAGCGCCCAAGGGGGCCCCTCCCGCCTCAGCGGTGCTTCTTGGAGGCAGCAGCCCCGCTGCTCAGAATGACAGAGAAAGGGCAGACCCCGTCCTTGATTTTATTTTCTCAAGATGAAACCTATCAACCAAGCTTTAACACCTACGGATGGTGATTTTGTAATGGTACAGGGAGCTACTGGCCAAAGTGAAAAGGCATATTTTTTAAAAACCTCTTAAATTTAAATTGGGAAAAGAATTGGGAATACACAAATTCTTATATGTGCCTAACTCACCAAAACCTCTGTTGGGGTGAGACTTATTGGAACAACTAAAAGTGGAGATAAAATTTGAGAAAGGAAAAGTAGAACTTCGAGTGGGGATGACCAGCTAATTGAACTTCTGAGTCTGGCCCTCAGAGATACTCCTGTTTGCTCAGAAGTACCTGAGGAAATCCAGAACCAAGTATATCCAGGGGTATGTGCCTCAGAAATACCAGGAAAAGCGAAAAATGCCTCCCCAGTAATGGTCAGGCTCAAATCAGGGGCGCGGCCTGTAAGAATTAAGCAATATCCCCTCAGAACTGAAAGTAGGGAAGGAATACGACCAGTAATCAAGCGATTATCAAATAGAGTAAGAACAGAGGAGGGGATAGAGGGTCTTCAGTGGCTGCAGTTTTGATCAGTTTTCTTCCCAGGGGCGCTGGTGCTTTGTGGGCAGAAAACTCTCCCTGGAAGTCCTCCTCCTGAAAGGTCTGTTATGCACTGTACCTCCCACCTAATTTTTGATCTTTCTTTAATAAACCTTTTTTGTTGTTGTTGTTTGGGGTGTTTCCCCCCTCTCCAGGACGTGATATGCCTCTGTTTTGGAGAAAAGCAAGTAAAAGAGCAGAAGCTGGGACAGGACTAGGTAAGTCGGAGGAGTGGTAGAATATCATGGGCAAAAGTGCGTTTGGATTTTGGTCTGCTCCGAAATTTTCGTACTGGCCTTCCAACTCGCTTGTTACTAATGTGGAGGTGATTGTGAATGAAGAGAGGAGGGGAGAGACAAAGGAGTGGAGGGAGCGAGGAAGGGCTCAGGGGATTTGCAACACCTCGTGCTACATTAATCCATTCAGCAAGAGATCCTCCCCACTGCTCCCGGAGCTGTAATGTGCCGCTCCTCTAGTGTCAGAAGGGGTGACTTGCCAGTGACACTGGAGCTGTCACTCCTCGCCCCTGACTTCATAATTCCCTTGGAAGCCAGGGCTACAGCCTCTCTCTTAAGAACGTGTGTTAGGGGTGCAAGTGCACAGGGGCAGCAATGTGAACGGCGGGCAGTGCGAACAGGCAACGTCTCAGTCCATGGACAGGGAACTTGTTATTCCTGTCTTCTGGTGACGGGATGTCGTGGGCTTTAGCATCTTGCAGAAGGTTGTTCTTGAGAGGATGAGAAACAGGGAAGTGCTCGTCCGTCTTCCTAAGGTGCGGCATTGGGGAGGCACAGTTGGGCTCCCAGCGTGTGGGAGAATCTGCTTTCATACTAATTAGTTAGTATGTATTAAAATGAATTTGTCCTATCCTGCCCATGTGAAACCAAAGTGGGGCTGGTCCCTGTGTGGAGCTGCTCCAGGCAATGCTGAGGCAGCCTAGTGACTTCATCCCCAAGGCTTTTCCTTATTTACCTTTTTGGTTCAGACTTCCCACCTTGTTTCCTGAAGTTTAAGACCCATCCCGAGACCGTGTTGCCGTAACTGTGGTTTGAAGAATACCCAGTGTTCTTGCAAGTGGTTGCAGAAATTGCTGAAGTGATGTCCAGCTTCCTCATTCAGGGCTGTTCTGGATGGAGTAGAAGGGGTGGAAAATTATGATTCCTGTCCTGGAGTTTTCCTGGGGAAGGTTTCCCAAACCCCGCATGTTAAGGTTGAAAATTTTCACGGTGGAAATTCATTTACAAATAATCTGGTTCTCCTGAAATCAGAGCGCTCTGTGTTATGCCTCAGTTTTGATGTTTTTCAACGTTGGTGAGTCACTACAACGTTAAAGACATATTTTGGTTTGTGGCACACTTGCTTCCCTCTCAGGCTTTCCCCTCCTGAACCCAGGCTGTACTTTCCTCCCTGTTACCACCTGCGTGAGGGTCCCTGCGGCAGTGTCCGAGGGAAAGGCTGTGCGGGTTTGTGTGTTGCAAGCCCTGCGGCTGGCCTGGCCCACAGCGGTGGGTCTGAGCCAAAAGTCTATTTTTCGTAAGGCGATGGAGGTGATTTGGGAAAAAAACTCCACTTGTTCATGAGACTTGATATGAAATTTTTCCAGGTGTTTCAGGAAAGGAAGTAATTTGAGTTGGAGCTACTGTGTCAAGTATTTCTGATTGGTGAAAGTCTAATGATTTTCTCTCAAATATAAAACTTTCCTCCCAGAAAAAGCTTAAGCTTTGCAGAATATAAAATCTCTGTCAGGAAGATCTTACCGGTTGGTAATCTGCTCCCGCGCTGTGCATATACACCCTCGTAGCACAGATCGGTTTATTCTATCATTCTGCATCTGCTCGTTGAGCGTTACAATCTCTGTCCAAGAGTAATTGAGCGTGCATTTGCAAGATAAGCGTAAGTGACAGTATCACATTTGTGACAGCAAATAACCCTGTCTTGGCCCTATTGCTGGGAGATGGGCCTGTTTGCAGGGAGATGTAATTTGAGATGGCAGACACCCTGCTTCAGAACAGGAGTGGTGCATGGTGGAAATGGTGGCAAGCTTTGTTTATTTCTTCATTTCTAAGCCCTGCAGCTGAGTTCCTACCTTAGAGATGGCAATTCCGGTCGCAGCAACAATGCGGCACAAGGTTCTTGTTCTGGAGGTGCAGCGAGGTCAGTAAGGGACCCAGCCGAGGAGCCTGTCCGGCCGTCTGGGCCGTCTTTCCCCAGCTGACGGCAGGGTCGTGGCCTTTGACAGATGTGGAGTTGTTGTTGTTGGCAATCAATACCTCCCCTGCTCAAAGTGTGAGGAGCAGCCAGCCTGCCTCTGTTACGATCTCAGGTGGAGCGGGTCTTTGCAGCTGAGCGGCCGTGCTGTAAATGCAGCTCTACCTCCTGCCCGGTCTGTCTGGCCATGTTCTGGTCTGGGGCAGGAGCCTCAGTTCACATCTGGGGGGTTTGGGCAGCTGGGTGCAGGCTTTCTGTCCTGGCTTTGGGTGAGACGTGCTGTGCCGTAGGTTTCAGCCACTCTGTTTTAGTGTCTTGGAGGCTGCACCCCCACGAGCCAGCCCCGTTCAAGAGCAAACGTGTGCAGGTCCATGCATCTGGACTCTGCTCTCCTCGCCTGTCCTCTTGCAGTGTGGAGGAAGGTTACTTTAATAAAGTGAGAAGCCTCTTCCATGGCTTAGTCTGCTCCTCTCTGGTTACGCCCAGGGATGATCTCCAGGGACTCCACTCTGCAGGGACCTCTCTCCCCATGTCTCTGGCTTCTTGGTCCTTTGCTTTCTTTCAGGAGATGCAGCTGAACCAAGGCGTCTGGTCCGTGCGAGCGGCAAGTCAGGGGGAAATAGGAGTTACCAGCAGGGCTGAGAAGCTCTGTGGGGTTGGGAGGAGGCTCAGACCGTTTGAGGGCAGCGCAAAGCCCGATGTGCAGGGAGCCAGGGCTCACACGTGCCTCAGACTGACCTGCAGCAGTGGGGCAGGACAGGGGTCCCTCTGAGCCCCCCTCATACAAATGCCTGCTGCTGGAGAAGGTCCAGCTCAGTCGCTTGCCCCGTGCCTGGCACACTCACCTCCCAGGACTACCAGAGCCCTCAGCACTGCTGGTGCCCAGGGAAACCCCCAGCACCTCGGCCCTTGCTGGTGCCCCCTCCACAGCAGGAGCCTCCCCAGGCCTGGTGTTCCACCCAGTCAGGGGCTTGACTCCCTCTTCCAGCTCCAGCCCCACCTCTGTCAAGGAACGTGACTGTGCAAGGCAGGAGCACGTGTTTGAGCAATCTTTGCAGGGTCTTCAGTTAGGAACACAGGGATGGTGGGACCCCCGGGACAGGGGACCAGAGGCTTACATGGGCTCACAGCGGGGCCAGGGTGCCCAGCAGCCTGAGGGACGAAACCGCATCTCTGCTGGTGGGCTCCCTGTGTGGAGCTGCCCCTGCCCCACACAGATGTGCCCAGGCCCGCCGGGGCTGGGGACCAGCACCAGTGGGGCCTGTGTTAGTGGACAGGGGTCCGATGGGCCAGCCAGAGCCCTCTGCTACACTCTGTCCCTCTGCTCAGCCCCTGAGCCATAGCTGACCCTTTAAGATCCCCCGACATTCCCTACTTGTCCCCCAGTGCCCCCCTTCTGCCCCCTGACCACAGCCCTCTAAACTGCTGTGCCTCCCTTGGTTCTCCCCACCCATCCTCCAGTGCCCCCTACTCCCCCCAGTGCCCCCCTTTTCCCCTGATACCCCCCCACTCTGTCCCTGGGCAAGTGCTGTGGGGGGGCCCAGCATGGCAGGACACCGGGGAGGGCAAAGCCTGCTGTGGTGGTATGGTCAGGGTGTTCCCTGGGCTGTTCCCTGCACCAGCCCTTGCTGGTGCCAGAGGTGGTCATGCCGTGGTGGGAGGGGTGGCAAGGGGATCCCCATGGGCAGTGGGAGGGCACGGCAAGGCCCCAGGACCCCATGGGGAGACCCCTGCTCTGGGGTCTGTCCCAGCATGACTGCGTTGTGCCCAGCCCATGAAGATCCAGGAGGGGCCATGCAGCTGGCAGCCCCCAGCCTCGGTGTCACCCACATGTGGTCCCGCCAAGCACAAGGGTGCCATCGGGGGAAAAAAGATACACTGCCCTTTAGGCATCTTGTGCTGAGCTTTATTTAATTAACTCCTTGGTGCTGGCTGGAGACAGGTATCGTGGAGAGACTCCTCTAGCGCCTGCTTCACTCGCGGGTCCTTGTTGTGCTGCAGTCCCAAGAGAGCTGGAAGGACACAGGCAGTGCTGTGGGGACCTGGTCCTGGCCAGGCGCTCCCCTGTCTGCTCCGCTCCAGGGATCTTCCCACAAAAACAGACGTCCCAAGGAGCCGGATCTCACTAAAACCCTCTGAACCCTTCCTTCCCCACCCCCTGCCTTACCTCAGCAAAGAAGGCTGTAGCTGTCACCCGCAGCTTAACTGAGCAGGAATCCAGCCATGGGAAGAGGGTCTGCTTCAGACAGGGTGATAGAAGCCCAGCATGGACCAGGACGCTGCGCAAGGGAGCACAAGCGAGGGACACACAGTTACCCAGGAAGGCCAGGTTGCCAAAATTCATGTACACCAATGCAGATACTATTCTTCAGCTCAGGATGGCTTCCCAGGCATGCTGGAAGGGTCCTGCAGGCACTTCCCTGGGCACAGCCCCGCAGGAGGCAGCCATGTGCATCCCTGGGGCTCTTACCTGGTCAGGAGACGCACCCCATCAGAATGGGTCAGGGGGTCTTCAAGGAGAGCCCACGCTGCCCGATTCATGAGCAGCCGCATCCACTTCTCTGCCATGCATTTGCCTAGCACCAACTCTAAAGCCATAAGGAAAACCCTGGCAAAAGAAACAAAACACAAACCCAGTCAAAACACAGGCAAACAAAACAAGAAAAAAATCAAAACAGCAGCAGCACCACAAAACCAAAGAAAGATCAAATCACTGCAGTTTAGGGGAAGATTTCTCTTTAGCAGAGCTAAATACCCCGGGAATGATGCTTCGTAGACTGCAGCTAACGACACTGGCATTTTCATCATGCCCCAAACCCACTGAAGCAGAAGAAACTCCACGCCCCTGGACTGACTCCATGCTAGAGAACCAAGGCAACACCTAATACCTCTTCCCACCAGCATTTTGTGAAGAATGATGCCGTTGCCCGCAAGAGTCACGCTCCCCCCCGGTGGGGGTCCGCTGAGGGAGTGCAAAGCTATCGTGCATGCAAGGGTATGCAGAAGGCAAGATGACAGCCGTCCACAGCACGAGCTGCCTCAGATCGTCCTGCCTGGGAGCTGGAGTTTCCCCATGAAGGAGCAGAAGTAAACCCAACCACGACGAGCAGTTTGCTCATCTAGGAAGCGGGGCAGGCAAAGCCCTCCCTCAACCCCACAAAGGCACGTGCCTTGGCAAGGGGAACCGAAGCCAGCCCCTCCATCTGCCCCTTCGGCTCCTTACCTGCACGGCTTCTCCTCAAGCACCTGGCCCTTGAGGAACAGTTGTCTTCCGCCTTCTCCCAGGGGGGAAAGCAGCCGCTCCTCGCCCAGGGTTTCACTGGCCCACCTCAGGAGGCTGGGAAGGAGGTGGGGAAGCAGCTGCCTGAGCTCCTCCGTGCTCCTCAGGGCAAGCACCACTTCGGAGATGGCACGGGTGATCTGCAGAGAAACGTGACCAAGAAGCCCCTCTTCAGGCAAGGCCTTTTCCCACCAGCCTGGTTCCCCTGCCTGCCTGGGGCAGGGGGGTTACTGTCCGCAATTGTCACTTCTGCAACAGCCTTGTGGCTCAGGAGCACAACACTGTCCCAGCTCCCCACACTGCTTGAGGCTGGCCCAGCACAGCGCCCTGGGAGTCTCCAGGGGCATCTGCAAAGGGCACCTGACTCCCCCTTTTCCGAAGCAGGAGTTACAAAGCAGATGCAAAGCTACAGAAACGTGTCTGCCATTGAACGTACCATCAAAGTCTCCAGAGCAGTCTCATGGTTGTGCCACTCACAAGCGGAGGAGTTGGTCCCCAGGCAGTTGTTTCGTGCTCTGTTTAGTTTCTCCACTAAGCACCTCAGGACCTGAATCCCAATGGTGCTTCTCCCCAGGCTCCTCCACAGCTCCACCACGTCACTGCAAGGGAACAGATGTTCACCCCTGAGCCCGTATCTTCGCAGTCCTGCAGTGCCCTCAAACCTTCTCCTCCTCTGCAATGGGGCTTACAACGCCCCAGTCACGGCAGAGACACAAGCACACAGTCTTGCAACACTCAAGACAGCTCAGGCAGAAAAAAGACCTGCTTCTTAACTGGGCCACCCCAGTGCACGCAAGCTGTGGGGTCTCTGTTTGACTACAGTGGGGAAGTGGCTGGTGCACGTACCTGTCCATGGGCAGACCTTTCCGGAGGAGACTGCTGATGACGGGCTCCTGGTGAAAGTGGGCGAGGAGAAACACGGCCCAGAGCAGGAAGGGCCTGTGGGTGCTCTGCCGCATGTAGGTGCAAAGGGTCTTCAGGATTTTTGGCACCTGAATGGAAATGGAGGAGAAAGAAGGGCTCGGTGCATCCTTTACCCCCTCCTGCGGGGCCCAGACACAGTCATTCAGCACAGGAGCAGTGCCTGCTCCCGTGACACAGGGTCCAGACCTAGCTTGAAACCTCACCCCTTCCACCCTGCCTGGCCCTGGCTCACGTCTGGAGATGGGTGTGCTCTTGGCAACTGTGCACACGTACGCACACATGCACGTGCTCACACGCACAGACTCAGTCACTGCATGTGCCTGGGCCCAACCGTACGAGCAGCTGCGTGCCCTTGTGCACACAGAGGACACGGGCACGTTTCACACCCAACGCTTGAAGAACTCTCCCCACATGTGTGTAGCGATGCAAGAGCAAAACCAAACACGCTCTTTGAGACCCTGAAGTCGCCTTGCAGGGCCTCTGCAAGGGCACCTGACTCCTTCAGCAGCCCCTTGGCTCGACACACAGGTGGCATTTCTTGAGCCTGTGCCAACTGCACAGGGTGTCGTTAAAAAGCCAACAGGAGCAAAGACAAAGTCAAATGGGAAAAAGGTCGCCTTTACCTCCTGGACTATTTCTTTCCTGCATTCCACCAGGAAGATGAACACCCACTTCCATAGTGGCTTCACACACGTGGGTGTGACGTGCAGCAAGCTGGGCAGGACCGCAGTCAGAAAGTCTGTAGCCTGCGCTGGAGGGATGCACTTGCAAACAGCCTGGAGAGAAGTCAGGAACAAGAGAGACCACGTCACAGCTCTGCTCCAGCAATTCAGAATGGAAAGGAAACTTGACAGAACTGTTAGTTCGGCAGTCGTGCAGGGGGCAATCACTTTTTCCTCCTGCTATGCGTACAGTGCTGTTTACATCTGATGCAGCTACCCGATTGGGAAGTGTCGCCCCCCATGTTGTTTGCTTATTATGTACCAAATTTGTATTCTGACAAGAGCAATCACACACGCACACATATACGGTATCTGCTCCAGCATGCCTGAAGGACAGTCTTGTCTCAAAGCCTCCTGCTACTTGCTAACAACAGCCATCCTGGACAGCTTGCTCTGGAGACAGCGAGGGACGCTGGAGGGGAGCAGGGAGACGTGCAGGAGCCCAGGAGCTGGGCCCCCACCCCGCTCTTTTGGGGCCAGTTACCTTTGCTATTTTGGCGCAGGTCTGCACGGTGTCTGGGCTGTTCAGCTCCTCACCAAGGCACCTGATCTCATCTGCCTGAGGCACCACCTCCATGGTCCTGGCTGGAACAAACACCAGGAGAAAAGGGGAGTCACGCCCACAGAAAGGCAACCTCTGGCCCTAGATACTGCTAAAGGAGAACCCAGGGGGTGGCAGTGAAAGCCACAGGGAAACCCAGGGCCCTCCTGAACTCGGTGCAGCAGGATTTCCCGAGCCCGATAAATGGCTGACAAATCCCGGGCTGGAAAGAGCCCTCTTCCTCCTTGAACCATTTGTTGGGGCTTCAGGGTTTCAGCAGCTACTGGCCTCTGATCCCAGCAGCTGTGTCCCCTGTTCCCACACAGGCCACCATCGTCTCTGGGAGGCAGGAAACCTCCCCGTGACTGCCTCAGCACAGGCAGACCCTGCTGCCTGAAGAGGAAACGGTTCAAACACAACCCTTTGCGGCACGCCCCGGGCCTGCAGTTCAGATCCCTCTTCCCTGCCCAGTTTGCTCTGGGCAGCAAATTGGTTTCCTCTCTTGTGCTCGGCAGGAGATTTCTTCCCTGGCGGCGATGAGTTTGGATAGTTTGCCTGGGGAGCTGCCTGTCTCTCCAGGCTCAAGGCAGGGAGCAAGGGGGAAGGCACCCTCTGGAATGTCAGGGGCCTCATCCGAGCGAGTTGTCTGACCACCCTCTGTCTCTCCTGGAACGTGGAGGGGGGCAGACATGGAGGGGGACAGTCCCCAGCATTGGTGGCAATGTCCTGCTCTCAGACAGCAGTGGGGGATGGCCCTGACCAACCGCACACATGCGCTGCGGAGGTGGGACTCAGCGACCCTCTCCCAGGGATCCTTCCTGACATGTCCAGGGAGGCAGAGGGCTAACAGGGTGGGGGCACAAAACCAGCCAAGCACGTTGCCTCCCGCTTCCCTCCTGGGGACAGGGCCTGGCCCTGCAGGATCCCAGTGGTGCCAGGCCGGGAAGGGAGGGAGGATCAGGCAGAGCAAGGCTGGGAAGCGCCCGCTCTCCTCACCTTGCATTTGGAGAAGGTAGCCAAGGCAGACCCATGCCCTCTGGCGGGACGTGGCCAGGCAGTCGCTGGTCAGAGTCGCCAGCAATCCCACCAGGGAGCCGAACCGCTTGCAAGGACGTCCTCTCTGCAGGGGAGAGCAGCAGGAAAAGGGTCGCAGGCAGCCCCAGCACCCGCTCGCCTCTATCGCCCATCCTGCTCCCTGAGCAGCGACCGGGCAGAGGGGCAGGCAGAAGGGCTGCCCCGTAATCCCTGGAGCCCCAAAACCCAGCACCCAGTTGGGCAGGGTTCCCTTCTGGGGCCATGAATGGTGGGAAAAGGGCGCCAGGGCATGCGAGGGGGCTCTACTCACCATGAGCTCGAATCGCTCCTTGCAAGCTCCCAGCACGTGGGTGCAAACCTGCAGGGCTCTCTCCCGCTCCCATTCTTTGGCTGAGGTGAGCCAGCCCTTCAGGACCTGAGGCAGGGTGCATCTCTCTCACAACAGGCATCTTTCTCTCCCTGAGATCCCTCTCCAACTCCCTCCTTCTCTGGCCCCTTCCCAGTGCCCCACCGAGCACTGGCACTGCTGCCTCCACTGCCTCGCTCCCTCCAGCCGCCTCTGCCCTGAGCCTGCTGTTGCTACCCTGCCAGCATCTCCCCACTCCAGCCTTCCTCCAGGCTGCTCTCAGCCAGCTCAGGGCTGGCTCTGGGCTTTCCCTCCAACAGGGCCCACTGCTCTGCCTGGCCTGAGGCTGCAGTGGCCGGGCGCTCCCGTCCCCCAGCTCAGCCCCTGGCCCCGGCCAGATGCACAGCCTCAGAGCAAGGAGCCAAAGCCCCACGTTCCCGCAGGAAAGGTATCCACCTCCTAACACCCTCTAAGGCCTCCACTCTCTGCCCCTGCAACACTTTCCCTCTTGCCGCACGGCTACTCACATGGACCACGTCATCAAAGCAGGCAGAGGTCACCTCTGCCTCCAGAAAGGTCTCTAGGAGATGGCCCAGATCTTCCACATATCTCCTGTGCAGGAGCTGAAAGCAGGAAAGCAGAGCTGAGGTTCTGCATCATGGGGGCTGCCGGGGCGCACTGAGGTGGGATCCTGACCCAGGGGTGGGCAGGCACTGGCCAGCGGGTACCTGCATGTTCACAGCTGCCCTCACTGTCTTCCTGCCCTTTTTCATCCGCTCCTTGGAAGGACAGGACAAGACAGTCTGGCAGCACACTGCCAGCAGCTTGTGATTTTCCTCCCGCCTCAGAGGTGGCCTCAGCTTGCTGGCCAGAGGAAAAAGGAAGAGAAAACACAAAGGAGATTTACTGTCTCCAGAGTGGCTCAAACCACATCTGGGTTCCTCCTAATCGAGGGCCCCAAATCCAACACCCCCGCCCATGCCAGCGAGCACTGCCTTCAGCGCCAGCAATTCCTGCCTCCTCCCAGGCAGCAGGCAAACCCCTGCCCCCAGGTTAAGGAATCCCGGGGGCTCCCTTCCTGTGGGAGACACCCGACATGGGGGACACCCTCCCACTCCACAGCCCCAGCAGCTCCCGGCCCCATGCTCAAGGCCACTGGGGCTGCCCCAGCCAGCTGGGATGGGGCACACTGGGAGTCCCCACAGCCCGGGGAACAGACCTCACCTCAACTCCTCCAGGGCCTGGAACACTCCATACACCAGGGAGTCCCAGGGCTCCCCCTTGATCCAGTCCTGCAAGTCCCAGAGAGAGAATCACAGAGTTGGCAGGGGCACGGGACGGCCCTCCCGCCTCCCCTGGGGACACGTTCTGCTGCCAGGCCTGGGCAGACACTGCCCCGTCACCCCCACACATCCCCAAAGGCACCACAGGAGGGCCCCTGCTCCCCAACCACAGCCACCCAGCACCAGCACTCAAGAGCCCCACCAGCTCCGGACACAGCTCCAGGAGCTCACGTGAAGCCCAGAGACCATCGTGCCTCTGGGGTAAGGAGTCCGATGGCACAGCCCAAAACTCCCCCGTGCGACCGCCCCGGCTACAGGCACTCACCAGCAAGGTCCACGTTGCCTCCTGCTTTAAGGACAGCTCAAAGCTGCCGCAGTTGCCCACAGCCTGGATGGCACAGCTGACCTCGGTGATGCTCTGCACCAGGGCGAGCTTGAGCTGCAAGTCCTGAGGCCAAAGAGAGCAAAGCACCCCTTCAACTCTTTGAAGGGCTGAGAGGTGGAAGAAGAGCATGGGCAGGGGAAACCCATGGGGGGCTGGATCTGGATGTTGAGGACAAACCCTTCCTTGGGAGATCTTTAGAAAGGGACTGTCCACCTCAGTGCACCCCAGCCCCAAGGGGCTGGAGCTGGGACACCCAGGCATCCCTGCCCTGTGTGCCCCATGCTCCTACCCTCTGTTTAGCTCTGGAGAGCCGCAGGATGTTGCCCACGATTTCTTTATCCACGCGGGTGAGCAGCTGCTCCTTGGGGGCACGCAGCGCAATGCCGCTGTAGGTGCGCATCAGAGCAGCACGAATGGCCTGGGCGCTCTCCATCTTCTGCCACTGCTGGACCTGTGTCAACAGAGATGCCCTGAGAGGTCAGCCCCGGGACTCTGGCAGGCTCCTGCGGCAGGCCCTGCCCTGCACCCTCACCAGCTCCTTGTTTCCCTGGGCACCTCCCAGCAGCTCCCCAAGCCACTCCTCGAGCTGCGAGTTCCAAGGCCAGAAGTTGTTCCCATCCCACAGCTTGGGATCTCGCATGGGGATGGGGACGAGGGGCAGCCAGCATCGCACACACTGCTGGCTCTTTTACCACTGATTTGAGAGGTCGAGGAGCTGCCTGGAACCTTTCTGTGGAAAGGTATCTGACAGAGCCTGTCACGGTCCTGCTCAGACACGCAGCCCGTGCTCGTCAGGGGTGCAGATGAGCCCACTCTGCTCACCTCCCCAGGCCAGGCTGCACCGCTCTCTCTGTAGGGCCCTGCCCTGCCCTGAAAGGCTTCCCCACAGCCCCCAGGTGGGGAGCAGAGCCAGTGAGACTTCACCAGGCTCCTGCTCTTGGCCCTCAGCTTTGGGGAAGGGTCAGAGTGTCACACCGTGCCCACCCCCTTGTCGCCAGCTCCTGCTGAAGTTAAGTCAGGGGCAAGGTGGCTGCAAGCAAGCAACCGCTGCAGCTGCCCCAGCTGGGTGGCTCTGATCCACCCGGTGTCAAACCCCCTCCTCTCCAAAGACACCTCAGGGGCCCCAATGTCAGGACGTCCCCTCTGAAACAGAGGTCTCGGCTAGCTCTTACACGAATGCTTATCTCAAGGCAGCTGCCACAACTTGGCTGCTGCAGGTGTAGAAGTGAAAGAAGGCCAAAAAAGGAAAGCCAAACAGGGAAACCCTGGATCCTTTACCTTCCAGCCCATGGAAGTCTGATAAAACCAGCCTCTGGTGAAAGCGGTGGAGAACATGTTCACCGTGTCCAAGACCAGATGGAAGTGGCTCTCAGCCGTGTGGGACACAACAGAAATCATTCCCTGCAACCACAGAGAAACAGGGAGTTGGCTCCAGCCCAGGCACTCGGCCATGGCCAGCAACAACGGCCAGGCAGGACATTGCGGCAAGGGGGAAATGGCAGCATGGGGGAAATCGAGGTCTGGAGCAGCCCTGCCTCTCCCCCAGGAACAGGCAGGGGATGCGCAGGACATGAACATCACCTCACCTGGGCTTCAGACAGCTGCACAGGGTTTGTCTCCTGCAGGAACCTCAGCACCTGCCCTTGGACGTGTCTGAGATCCTGACAAGCTGCCAGCACTGTCCCAAGGGCCTTGTACAGGAAAAGCTGCAAGAGAAGAGGCCACGTCCGAGATGTGGTCACGGCCCGACCTGTCAGGAAAGGTCTGGCCCCAGACAGACCCGACCACCCCTGGTGGTAGCCAGCCACTGGAGTAGCCCAGGGAGGCGCATTTTGGGGGCAAGAGAAGGGGAAGCAATGAAAACCGCCTGCGTGGGCAGAGCCCCAGCCCTGGCGCGGGGCAGGAGACACACCTTCTCCCAGGAGCCGGGGGCAGAGCTGCCCAGCTGCTGGCTCAGCTCCTGGCTCAGGCCCATGGTCCAGGCCCTGTCCTCGATGGGCTCCAGCGACGCTCGCAGGAACTGTGGGGAACAGAGAGGAAGCGAGTGTTCCCCTGCCCTTGGCCAGGATGCTTTCTACGCTCGCATGTCCCGGGACACTGCTGAGGGGAGCTACTGGGAACGGCAGACTCTTCCCCTGCCCCACCCAGCCCTCTTTTCACCAGCCTCCCTCTTCCCCTAACACCTCAGGCGAGACCCTCCCGGCATGCCAGACATAGAGGAGGAGGCAGTGCTAAGGCGTGTGCCACAGCGATAGAGGGCATTAGCCATCAGCCGTGGCACGTGCGCAGACAGCAGCTCCTCTGAGCGGGCAGGCACCTACTGCGGGGGGAGGCACAGGGCACTCAGGAGGTGCCCCCACCTCCTGCTGCCTACACAGGCAGCCCCGAGCTTCCTCCCACAACTTTGTCTGTTCCCTCTTCTCCCCCTCTATTTGTGACACCCCCCAAGGATGCTGTACCTTGAGCACACGATGCTCCCACTCTGCAGAGTCCAGGGACCTCTTGGTTTTCCCTAGAAAGCAAGAGGAAGCAAAAGCCCTCGCTGCTATTTAAGCTCACACCAAAGACGAGCCCTGTGGTCTCCTCTGCGGTCAGACCTCCCAACATTCCCAGGCCATCAGGCTAGAAAGGGCCTACAAGCACCTACACCAAAGCCCTTGTGAGGCCAAAGACACAGGAGGGATCCCAGGAACATTTGTCAGGGCCACTGATTTGCAGCTCTTCTCCCAGGCTATTGCCAAGGACAGCTGCTGCAAACCTGGCCTGGCCTGGCAACTTGGTTCTCCAAAGCCAGGGGCTGCACCCCCTCCAGGAGCACCAGTCCTGTCCCTCCCCCAAACACCGTCCCGGCCAGGACATGGGGGTGCCGCCAAGACCTGCCCTCCAAAAGGACATCAACAGCCCCATCCATCCCCTGGGCCAAATCGACACTGGGGGACGGCTGCCCCCAGCCTCAGCTTTGGCTCCCTGGAAGGGGAAAGGCTGCAGAGCAAGTGCTGGGGAACTGGGGACAATTCTCCTCCGTCACGCTGGGAAGCTGCATTTTCCTGACCCCCTTCCCTCCCCCCAGCCTCTCCCTCCCCACCCGCACTTTACCTTCCAAGTACTGCAGCAGGAGGGGGATCTCGGTAGTCCACACCACCCCCAAGGCTCGGTGTATCCTGCCATGCAGGGCCTGCAGCAGCTGCAAGGCAGCGACTGCACGTTCGCCGCTCTTGTGAGGAGCTGCTGCCACCACCTAGGCGAGGGCAGGAGAGAAGGGTCACTCCTGCCACCAGAGCTGCAGTTTTTCCCGGGAGGGAGGGAGGGAGCTCGATGCCGCTCCTGCACCCGGGCTGCTGCTAGCCCCAAGAAAGGAGTGGGATACCGGACAGGCCCAGGCAGTCTCAGGCACACTGCCTCCTCCTTGGGGGATCCCGGCACGGGCCTCAACAGCATCTCTGCCCTGGGCTCCCCCACCACCCCTGGCCAGAAAAGCTCTTTCCCCCGGGCCCCACTACTCACCAGCAGTCGAGCCAGCAGGGCCTGGGGAGCCGGCAGCCGGGCTGTGGGGAGGAAGAAAGGCTGGGTGAGCCAACAAGCCCCCTCCGTGCCCTGCCCATCGCGCCTCCGATGCCCCGCACAGGGCTGAGGGCTGAGAGCAGCTGTGCTGCCACGGCGCTGACCCGGGAGAAATCCCCAGGGCTGCCCAGCACGGGACGAAGGCAGCTCCAGCATGGCCAGGAACAAGCCCCGGCTCGCCAGGAGAGTGCTGCGAGCAGGAGAGGCAGGCCTCTGCGCTGGGCAAGGGGCAATGCAGGGCAGAGCCCCTCGTGCCCAGCAGCAGAGCCTGGCTCCGCCCTTTGGTTCTCCCAGGCTTCTGCTGAGGGCTGGCAGGGTGCATGTAGACACAGACTGGCCAAGCCCCTGGCTGAACCCATTAGCTTCTACCTCGCTCCTGGGAGTCCACGGCGTCAGGCTCCTCCTCGTCTTCTTCACACCCTGCGCTCTCCCGTCTCTCAACTAGGGCTCGGAGACAGCGGGAGAGCGGGATCAGCATGCCGCTGTACTGGGCTGGCACTACGTACTGCAGCAGCCTCGGCCACAGGAGCTGCAGAGAAGAACCAGACAATTCACCACATCAGCATTTCTATTCAGCTCAAAGACAAAAGTGACAGTCTGCGGTTCCCTGAGCCTTGTGTGCTTCAGCACATGTGAGGGGAGAGGTTCACAGCATGGGGAAGCATGAAGAAAAATGTCCTGAAGGCAAGAAGTGGCCACAGCAGCAGGGCACAGGGTGACTTACTTTGGTCATCCCTCTCAGAGAGACGTCCAGCGAGCCCAGGATATCCACACACAGGGCTCGAAGAGCTCCTTCCTCCGGTGTTACCCAGGCAAAAAGGCCTCCTGCCACCTGTAAGACAGAGTTGGCAAAACCCCTGTTACTCTCAGCTCCTGACCGACAAGGCTCAGGCATGGCCTCACCAGTGCTCCTGCGCCAACCTCCCAGGAGCACTGACCTCCAGAAGGAGGACAAGAATGGCCAGACCCAGCTCGGGAACCACTTCCCAGACCCTGGGAAGGACTAGGAAGCCTGGGAGCAGAAAGAGACACTGCTTGTCTGCACGGTCCCCCAGGGCCCAAATGCTGCTGTCGTGCCATGGTGAGGAACGTGCCCTTCAGCAGGGCTGTGCTCGATGCCAGCCCTGGCAGCAGCACGCCCAGCCCGACAGATGTGGAGGAGAAGCTGGCTCTTTCCTTTGCCCTGCTCCCAAAGCAGAGCCTCCCCGAGCCCTGGAGCAAAGCAACACCCACAGATCCCCTGGTTGGAGGGAGGCTCTAGCCAGAGGGAAGGTCCTCAGCAAGTCAGCAAAAGGCTCAGCCATGCCCATCCTTCATCTCCTGGGCACCC
Source organism: Gavia stellata (assembly GCF_030936135.1). Lineage (NCBI taxonomy): Eukaryota > Metazoa > Chordata > Aves > Gaviiformes > Gaviidae > Gavia > Gavia stellata. The sequence continues at coordinate 124,576 of NW_026776621.1, read as the reverse complement.
AGCTGGAAACACTCACCAAAGGGACTGCCAGACGGCCTGTCCCCTTGCCAGAAGGGATGCGGGTCCCCAGACTGCTATTGGATGGGCAGGGCATGCTTTGGAGGGCCAGAGTATGAGAACACCACAGAAAGATCCTCTAGCCAGGCCCATCTGGCTGCAGTGGCTGTGTTTTGCTGATTGTCTGTGAGCACTTAAGGATGGAGGATGTCCTGTCCCTAGAAGACCCCTCCCTTTGCAAGGCAGCTTTGCTGAAGGTGTCTGTGGGCACAGCTCAGCCTGTGGGGTGCGCAGGCAGCCCCACAGTCCCAGGTGGCACGCCCGGGTGCAAACCCTCATCATTCACTGACGTCTCCACCAACATCAGCACACACACACACAGGAGGAACAGCCATTTGCAGGTCATTCCAATGGCAGCGCCGGCGCTGATGGCCCTGCAGCGTGGAGCTCTCCATGCTCAAGGATGCCTGCAGAAGCTCTCAGCACAGGCCAGGCACTGCTGGAAGCCCCAGGTGTCCCGCTCTGCCCTTACCAGTCTGCCTGAGGTCCGGCTGAACTCGCTGAAGATGTGCCCCACCACATCCCATGCCCAGCAGCTCTGGGAGCCGGAGCTGAGCAGCTCCCGGATGAACTCCAGAACTGCCCTCCGCACCTGCCAGGGGAGAGCGTGGTTACGGTCCTCCTGTTCAAAATCCAAAGGGAAGCCGCCTTTGCTTGGGGGCAGCCTCTGTGGCTCGCGGAGAGATGACAAGCGCATGGCAGAAGCTTTCGCTCCTGCCATCAGGGCTGGGCTTTAGCACCAGGCTGGACGGGCATTTGCCCCACAGAGCACAGCGACCTCCCCGCTCCACTCTGCCAGCTCTCCCCAGGGAAGAGCCATCACCCACTGCCTGGGCAATGCGCTGGCACTTCCCCAGGCACCCCAGCTCTGCCCTGAGGGAAAGGCTTCCTCTGCCTCCCCTGGTGGCACTGTCCCTTCCCAAACCAGCTCACCTGGGCACTGGGGTCGTTGCACACTGACCCCATGGCCTCCATCACCTGGGGCAGCTTCTCTCTCACTGCAGGTGCTGGAAGAGATATGGAGAGGTGTGCATTGAGGCAGAGCCCCAATGGCAGAAGCTTCCAAGTTTTTCGCACACCAACGGGACAGAAAAGCGGGGCCTGACTCTGACTTCACAGGAGGCAGCAGTGTAGCCAGAGCGACTCCATTTCTAGAGGCACAGCTGTTTTATAGGGACTGAAAGCTATGGTAATATGGTAACACAGAGCACGTGAGAAATGACTTGGGTACAAGCAGCTCCTGTGCACCAGCCCACCCGCCCACCCACCAGCCTGCCCGTGTTACTGAGCTTGGAGCATCATCCCTGGTGTGCCACCATTTCTAACTGCCAGAGGAGAGCTCGAGCCCTGTCGCAGGGCGTCAGCTCGGCTGGGGGACCCGCTCTTTGCAGCTCCTTTTGGGTGCAGGTGCACCGCTTTCAGCCCGTTCCTGCTCTCAGCCCAGCAGCCCCAACCCCTGCCTTCTGTCCCTGGCCCATGGCACTGACCGTCAGAGTGGGCCAGCGCTCCCAGCAGGCCCAGGGCTGCCACGCGACCGGCCTTGCTCCCACCGCTCTCCGGGGAGTGCAGAAACATGCCCGTCTCCTCAGGGCATATTCGTGCTGCAGGGAAGAAATCGCATTCTGCACTAGCAGGCAGCTGCCTCTGACTGCCGAGGACAGGGAGAGAGCCGCCACAGCACGACGGGGGATCGCCCAGTCTCCTCTCCTTACCCTGCAGCGCGATGCAGCGGGGAAGTTCTGCCTTAGGGGCCAGGCCAGGCTCTTTGGTCACGTCAGGGAGCTGTGGGAACAAGGTCTGTTTTAAAGAAATCTGCATCAGCATTGAGGGGGACTGAAAAGAAAGGGTGCTCTCTGCCCTCCTCTCCCAGAGTCCTGCTGCGACTTGGCTGAGAGGGAAATCACTGTGGGAACAGGGCTGCCCCTCAGGCCCATTCCGAACAGCCAGGACCAGGCCTCCTGCAGCCTTAAGGAACCTACGTGGCACCTGTCTCACAAATCCTGCCATGTTCCTGGCCTGCAGGAAGGTCTGTGAGACAACGGGGGAGGAAGAGGAGGCTAAAGCTACCTAAAGGCACATCTGGGAGAAGGGGAGTCCCTAACAGCAGCTCCCAGGGAAAACCACAAACCCTCCTGGATGGGGCTTCTTGTTTGCCCTCCCCTCAGAGCAGCATCGGCAGGGTCTCTTTCCTCTGAACAGAGCCCGCTGTTGACAACTCCGTTTCCCGGCACTTCCCACTCATCAGACCTCAGCCCTCACTGGACGGGACTGGACACGGCCCTGGGCATTAGGGCAAAGCTCTTCCCACACACAGAGCCCTACAGAGATGGCAATGCCTCCCTTCCTGAGAAGACGAGCCCCGGGGACTCTTGCCTCCCTTCTGGCCCCTCCCCGCATTTCTCTTTTCTTGCCCAAAGAGTGCGGGGAAGTCTCAGGCCTCCTCTGCTCTCCCCCTCCCTGTTCCTTCTCTAAGGCCTTCCCAGCTCCTCCTGGCACCCCACAGCTCCCCAGTGCCTCGTGGCACTCGCGCAGACCCACCCCAGCAGCCACGCCGGGCCCTGCGCAACACCTCACCTTGTTGACCCGGGAGGTGTCTCGGACCTCCTGAGATTGGTGCAGCAGCCAGAGGAGCTGCTCCCAGGCATGCTCGCGGTGCTGCTCCTCACGCAGCAGGACCTCCATCATGGCAGCCACCGCCCTGAGCACAGCCTGCTTGTCCTGAAGAGGGAAGGGAGAGGCTCTGCTTGGAGGGCTGAAGGTCTGCCTAGCACTCAGCATCGCCTGCACACCAGTCTGCCCTTCCCACTGGGAGGGGTTTCCCTTTCCCTTCTGCCCTGCAGCAGAAGGGCTCACTCCAGAGGAGAGAGAGCAGTTCCCCACGCTCGCACCCCAGCCCTCCCTGCAGAAAGGCCCCAGGACTCGGCTGCTTCCTGCCAGAGAGCCTCCAGCCCCAGGCACAGTGACAGCAGGCTCCCGGCCTGGGATGCTTTCTCATTCAGACCGCTCCCTCCCCTCACCCCTCTGCTCGCACCCCACCAGCCACAGACAGACCCACCAACGTGGACATCCCCGCTGTGGCCCCAGGCGTGGAAAGCAGCACTTCTTACCTCTTCTTCCTCGCAGCCCAGCCAATTTACCAGCGCGTAACGGAAGACTGGGTAAATGTCTTCACAGAGCTGCGCTTCCCCGTTGCGAGGGAAGGGGCATTGCTCCCGGCTGCCGAAGTATGTATTGACCCCTTTTGACCATTGCTCCAGAACTGCACCAGGAGAAAGGGAAGGGCAGCACGTGAGAGTCTGCAGCAGGGACGGTACCTTGCACCCTCACCCAAGCCTGCTCTAAGGATGGTCCCAGGCTCGGCAGGGCTCAGCCCAGGACCAGATCTGCATCTGAGGCCAAGCTGTGCCCTTGAGGTGTCTGGTTTCAAACACCCCACCGTTTCTCTCCTCCTCCCCATCCTTTTCCTCCTCAATGGCCTGTTCCCCTCCAGTATTTCCCAGGGGAAACAGGGGAACAGAAGCCATGGGAAGGCACTCAGGAGTTCCCCTGTGCAGCACCGTCACGTCCTACCCACAGAAACCTCCGGGGCTTCTCCCGCTCCTTCTGCACACTCACAGTGGTTTGGGATCGCCAAGGCCTGACCTCACTGTGGGCTGACACCTGCCATGTTCCCTCTGAGATCACATGGAGGCATCAAAGGCCACCCCAGCCCCTGACCCTGGGACCCCAGCTAAGGAGGGGACACTCACCACTGCAGACGGCGCGCAGGATCCGGCCGCTCCCCACCCGGCTCAGCATGGCACGCAGGGCAAGCAGCGTCATTCCCACGAAGGGGATGCACCGCAGGGCTGCAGAGAAGGCAGGGACAGAGGGACCGAGAGGGTCAGTGAGAGACACGGGAGACCGGGGTCGATCCCTGGCAAGGCTGGGGCTGCTGGGCCATGTGGGACATGCCAGAGGGTGTGGGGAGGGCTGCCTTCCCCAAGGGGGACACAGGAAAGCCCTTTAGGGAAATGGGGAGGACAGTGTGGGGCAGAGACCCTGCGGGTTTGTCTCCAGTGGGTTCCCACCCTCCAGGAACCAGGACTGGGCTAGTAAGGCAGAGCTGCCGGCCAGCCCTGGCACAGAGCAAGGAGGCATGGCGACTTCATAGCCCCCCAGTTCAACACAGAGCCTTCAGGAAGGGGGAGGGTGCTTTCTCCCCGTTATCACAGACCCCTACCCAAACCAAGAGGCCCAGGGTGCCGTACCGTAGCTGCGGGCCATTTTGCCCAAGGTGAGGAGCACAGTCTCATCAGGGACCTTCCCCATGGCCTTCAGGTGGCTCTGGAGCTCAGACATGACAAAGTGGAAGCGGGAGCGGGCCAGAGCCACCAGGACGTCGCTAGCAGCCATCTTCACATCATCTGTCACACCCTGAAAAAGTGCCACAAGTTAAACACTCCCGAGAAAAAGGCTGAGGCACTCGGACAGGCTGAACGCCCCTGCCTCCCCTGCAAGACCCCACGGGGCAGTTTGCTCAGGCCGGGCGCCTGCTGCCTCTTGTACCCTGGGGTAGGCGAGCAGCTCCCCAGTGAGATGAGGGAGGCTTTTCCCTAGCACAGCCCTGTGCTGCTGCCTTCTCTCCCTCTCTGCAGAGATGCCAGGAACAAACTGTCACAGACTCAAGGACCCCCTGGGGCCTCTCCACGGGGCTGCTGGGTTCCCAGGGCTGTTCCTCAAGTGAGCTTGAACCCAGCTCTCGCTCAGTTAGAAACAGCCCCGCGTCCACCTCTCTGCACTACTCTCTGCATCTCCTCTTCAAATTCCCTATAAGGAGGAGTCCCCTTCGGACCTCCACTGGGTCTGAATAGTTGAGGAACATCTCTGTGCTGCTCTGGATTTCCCCAAAAACCAGGGCCAGAGACAGGCTGCTTTGGCGGCCTTGAAAGAGAACAAGCTCACCTGGGCTGCTCGCATGTCACTGGACACCTCTGCTATCAGGCGGTTCACGACACCGCTCTGCAAACTGCCATCGTCTCCTTGCAAGAAGCTCTCCAGCTCCCGGTATGTCTCCACTCGGTCACCCTGGGGACAGACCACACATAGGAGTGATGGGACTTGCTTTGCCCTCGTTGCCAGGGACCCACGAGAGAGACCTACTGCCCCCCAAATCATCTCTCTGCCATGGGCACGAGGTACGAGCTGCAGGCATCGGTCAGGACAGCCATGGGGAACGGCAAGATCTTCCACGGCACCTCTGACACTACCAGAGAGCCAGACAGGGAGGTTGATTCCACCAGGGTAAAAGGCCATGCGGGAGCCTACGAAGTCGTTCCTGAGGATGGGGGATGGTGGAGGTCAGACGGACAGTGCCAGGCGAGGAAGGGGAAGATGTGGGAATGAGACCAGTCCCTGAGGAGGGGGAGCCATGAACTCCCTGCACCTTGGGGCACAGTGTCGCTCCCCTCGCACAGGCAGGAGCCCAGGCGCTGGGACAGTTCTGGAACCAAAGCTAAAGTGGGGCCTTGAGCACTTGGGCAAAGGTGCTGGAGAGATGCTGGGATTTATGCCAGAGGCTTTGCCTTGTCCAGGAGAGCACTGCAAGCTCCCAGGGAAAGGAGGGAGGGAGCAGTGGCATTAGTCCAGCTGGAGCGGCAGGATCGGCGCTTGGGGACGAAGCGCCTGCAGGAGGGCAGAGGTGCCATCAGGCGAGATCCCCCTCTGCCACGGCACCTGGGGAAGTCAAGGGCTTGGAGGGGAGCCCTCGAGCCCCCTTGTCTCACCTCATGGTCTTGCAGCCGCTTTAGCAGAGAAGCCCCACTAGCCACAAAGGTAGTGACGGCTTCAGGGACAGCCTTCTTTGCCCTGCCTCCATCCTCAGGATGTGCAGGTCTGGACTGAGAACCAAAGCACGGGCAGAGAGCTGGAAGAAAAGAAAGAAATGGTTTTGCTGGCTGCAGGGCTTTGCACCAGGGAGGGGAGAGGATCTTCCCAGCCTCTCCCAGCACTAACAGCCCGTGCTGGGCTGTACTGGCAAGAGGGCAGTCAGTGGGACGAGGGAAGGGAGTCTTCCCCTCACTGCGGCACTGGGAAGACCGCACTGGGAATACCACACTGGGGGACTGGATCCATTCTGGGCTCCTCAGTGACAGAATGGCAGCAATGCGCTAGAGCGAGTCCAGCACGGGGGCCCCGAGCTGGGCGGGACATGGACATGGGGCCCTGCAAGGAGGCGTTGGGAGGGCTGGGGCTGGGCAGCCCCGACAAGAGTCGGCCGGGCCAGGTCGTCTTTGAGCAGTCCCCAGCTGCCCCACGGAGGGCAGGGAGAGGATGGAGCCAGAGCCCCCTCGGAGGTGCCTGGCAGCAGGATGAGAGGTGACGGCGACGCAGGCCCCAGCAGGCAGCAGCCCCCAGCCCCCCACCACCGCCTCACCTCTGAGTGCTCTCATCCTCCTCAGGGCAGCAGGATCCCCCAGATGGACGCACTGCTCTCTCTGGGTCCTCCTCCTGCGAATGCCATGAGAAACTGGGGCAGCACCAGCCCCTTGGGAAGATATAGAGCCTGGCCATTGTGACACCCGTGCGGGGCGCGGCGCCTCACAGAGGGCTGCTGTGACACAGGGACACGTGCTGGGGACACGCCGCGGGGCGGGGACCAGACACGGAGCACCCTGCGGATCTCCACAGGCCCTGAAATGCAGGATTTCCCCATTCTCCATCACTTGAACTCACTCATGGTCCTCGAGCAGTTCTAGCAAGGACTTTCTCCCAAGAGCCCTTCCCAGCCCCGTCCCCGATCCACGTCCCCCTCCAGGGACCCGAGGCCACCGGAGCACTTTGTGCCACCGCTCACAGCCGCACGGCGTTACTCAGCCATCTGGCAAAGCCTCGCTGGCACCCAGGGCCTGAGAGCATCAGGCCACAAGCCTCCAGTAAACATGCACGGCAAAGTTTTTCCCCATTTTCCCATTTTCAGCCCAGAACAGCAGCGCTGATGGGGGGCTCCAGCCCAGCCTGTCTGGGCCCTCGGGGCACAGCTGCTCCTGGCCCATCCCGCCCTGCGGGCCGTGCTGGGCCTTCTCAGGGGAAGGCGCGGGCCCTCGCCCTGAGGCCTCGCAGCACGAACAGGCGGAAGGTGCCCAGCCCAGCCCCAGTCGGGCGCCCTCCTGCTCCCTCCCTCAGTGCCAGTGTCACCGAAATCGGGAATGAAACCCCTTCACACTGGTCTATTAAAGAGCAGGCATTACTTCATTCGGCGCCGGGTGCATGGGGGATCTCTCCAGCCAGCATGCACCCCGGGCTGAAATCATGACAGGGATTTAAAACAGGTAACAATGTTAGTTACGCCTACTGCTCCTACCCCTTAACTAACTATTGGTTAGTACCTTTCTTACTTCATCTTACAGATACAGTTCCAATTCCCTACGCATGCCCAGAGGGGAGGGGGCTTATTTGGGTTGGGGGCGTTTTCTAGCTAGGAGGTGTGAGTTTCACACGACAATGAGGCAGGTCAGCCTTAAAACAGTTTTGGCACTCTCTTCTATTTTCCTAGATTTCGACCTTGTGGTAATCCTCACCGTTAGTTAGTGGAGACAGTTTTTAACTGTAATTTTATGTCTAAATACCAGGTGCACGCATTACAAAGTATCTTCTTCAGTCTGGGTTGGAAAGGGCAGAGCCAGCCATCAGAGGGATCCCTCCCTCTCCAGCCAGGTCCCCCACAAAAAGCCAATTCAGGTGCCCAGCAAGCCCCTCTCCCTCGTCAGGGAGCTCCAGTCCAACGCCAGGCTCTAAAACCTGCTTCTGTCTCTCGTGGAGTGTCAGAGAAGTCCCCTCTTCCCCGCCCCGGGCTGGCCCTGCAGCCGGGGGAAGCACCTTCCCTGTTTGGAGGTACTTACCAGGGCGGCTGCCTCTGCAGCTCTTGCTGCTGCCTGTTGGTCTCAGTGACGTGCTTGAATATGTCCCAGCCTGCTTGATGCGGCTCCAGCCTTTCCAGGACCCGGACCGCTCCTGGAGAAAGGTGGCTGCAACAGCAGGGAAAAGTCATCCCTCAGCTTCTGCTGGAGACCCCTTCTGCCTCCACGCCCGTCCGGCCTCTGCACCCACCCACTCCTCCGTCCACCCGCACTTTCGCCCCGTGGTGAGTTTTAGGCCTTGGCTGTGGGGGGACCCTGGTCATGCCCATGTTAGGAGGAATTAGGTACACTTGCTTACTCTTTTATTACATGAGCAACGAATCACACACACACATAGTCACAGAATCACCAAGGTTGGAAAAGACCTGTAAGATCATCAAGTCCAACCATCAACAAAAAAAAACCCCAAAACAAACAAACAAAAAAACCCAACACACATCACACACCGCCATGCCCATTAAGCCATGTCCCGCAATGCCACGTCCACACGTTCCTTGAACACCTCCAGTGAGGGTGACTCCACCACTTCCTTGGGCAGTTTATTCCAGTGTGTCACCACTCTCTCAGTAAAGACATTTTTCCTAATGTAGATGAACAGCAGAAACGCTGTGGAGAAAAGCACTTCTTCAAATCTGTTATAAAGCTGTTATCTTCAAAAGCTACACACTTATTGGGAAGAGTTGAAGAGATGATTTAAAGGGAATATGTGAAGGAGAAAAAATAGTCTGTCAAGACTTACACCTCCTGTGCTTTCTGCTGATTGTTGTATAGTGTGCAGCACTACATCAGTGATGACACCATGACACTGTGGTGCACTGTGCTGCAACTGGGGAAGAGCAGTCCCTGGGCACTGCAGACGGTTTTCCTATGCAGGATTATTACTGTGTTTGGATATGGTTATGTGAGGAGGGAAAGAAATACCGGTTCAGTGTGGTACAGCCAGGGAGGGAGGGAAAAGGAACGAGGATCAGGGCAGGTCGCTCATGTGGGGATGAGGCAGTGGTTTGTTTGGGGGCTTAAAGATCTCTTCTGAGATGGAGATGGGGCTGTGTGTGCTGGAGACTGAGCTGAGGGATTCCTGTGAGTAGGGGGGGCAACTGATCGCAGTGTGAATCTTGGCTGCATTGGAATTGAGTCTGGTGGTTTCCTGCATCAACAACCTTTTCTGCTGTCTTCTGGAGGTAAGAGCCAATTGAGGTGGAATCTCACTGTGACTGTTGGTGCTGAAGTTCTCATCATAGCCTAGTCGGAGAGCTCTGGAGGAGACAGGGGAAGTGTCTTCTTCCAAAAGTTTGGCAGCTTACTGATTTGCTTCCTCACAGTTTATATGGTACACAGGGCAGGCAGGAGACCATCTGATGCCTCAAGGCTTTTATGCACGACCAGGTGAAAGCCTTGTCCGGTGTCCGGAGACAACTTCACACAGCCACAGCTCCGGCCGCGTGACGTGTGCCCAGATATCTCGGGACAGTTGCTGGAATGGGGAGGGAAAATGGTGGTGGAAGTTTCCTGCTCTCTAGTAAATCCTTGTTATCGTCACATTGCTTGTTTTGCTTTTTCCCCTACTGTACGTTTCCTGGTACCACCACCATCATACACTTTTTCTGGGACTTACAAAATACTTTCCTTCTGTTTGTCCACGCCTGTGAGACTTCAGCTGCTCTGCCCTGTTGCACGGCTTATTTTGCTTCTCTCTGATCGTGCCTCTTAACTTATCTCTGAGGGCTTGATGCGCTTCCGTATTTTTTCCTCTTTGTCTTTCTCTGCATCTGTGGGGTTTTTTTATTTTTATTATTTTACACTCCTGTGCAGTGGACACCTTTCTTCCCTTCCCTCTGAATGAGCTGGGGCACTTCCTTGTCCCTGTCTGTGCCATTCCCCGCTCTCCTTGGGTAAACGGAGTCTCTGTGGCCTCCCAAGTCCTCACGTTCCTTTGGTGGCTCTTGGGGCCTTAAGTTTCACCGAAAGCCTTTCTCTTGCTGGCAGTGTGTGGTTTCAGATGCATCTTTCCCTTTCTTGTCACTCCTCTGCCCCATCAGAAAGAAGGGTCACATAGATGTTTGGACAAGGTTCTGGAGCAAGTGTTTTCTCATGGTTATTCCTCAGAGCGCCCTCAGTCACGAGGCATTCCCATCACCCTCTTCTTCAGAGCTGGCCTGGTCTCAGACATTGATTGCAACTTTCTTTGCTCCTTAGTTTGGGTGCAAAACACCGCTGGGTACAAAAGAGAGGATGCTGCTCCCGGCAAGAGCTGTTGGTATCAAAGTCCCTTGCATGATGATAGATGCTGTGAAGGGTCTGTGTACTCCCTGTGTCCTGCCTCAACCCATGTACACGGTGGTAGAAGTCCTGCCTTTTGCTGCTCTTGAGCTTTTGACTGTTAGTGGCCTCTCAGTGGAGTCTTTCTTCTGAGTCCCACTCTTTGTTTTACAACGGGTCTGCACTTGCACACTCCTGTCCTGGCTTGTGGGGTAGCTGCTGATCCTCTCTCATTGCAGCTGTGAGCAGGTGCTGGAGCCTTTTACTGGAAGAGCAGAAATGGATGGAGTGGAGCGATTCAAGACCGTCTTGGGTGGCCTAGAGAGTGGAAAAAAAATTGATTTGGCAATAAAAACTGGCAATCTAACTTGGTTTTTTAGCTGCATGCAGTTTGACTGTCTGCAGGGGTAAATTCACCCCCACGCACGTTTAAGCAGTCATGCTTACAAGAAAAGCCAAGAAAGAAATCACCTTCATCAGGGGGAAGCATTCCTGCCTTTCTGTGAAATTTTATCCTTCAGACAGGTAAAAAAAAGACCCCTTCCTTATACATTGTAAGGTCTTTATTGCACTTGATTTTAACCACACACATTTATTTCAACTCAGACTAACGTCTTCATTTGCCAAATTATAAAGACTGAGGATTTCGGTGCCACAAAAATCTTACTTAGCATCTGTATGGAAGCTCAGGCTGAACTAGCAAGTTACTCTCAAAACTCAGGGAAGGTTGTTTGCTTTTAGTTTGCATAGTAGATACCTGTATAAAAAGTCTTCTATGGGTAGGTATTTCCCGCAGCAAAAAATAGAAATTAAAAAGGAAAAAGAAAAACAACCTAAAAAAATCTAAAAAATACCCAGAACATTTGATGAACTTTATTCTTTGACTAATAGCTGTTGCTATAACTAAGATCGCGAGATGTTGTTTCCAAAAGTTTCAGACATTTTTCAGTACAGTTAGCTAAGTTTCATTAATCTGAGATTTGTTTATTTGTTTTGCAGCAGGTTTTATACTAATGTGTGTCTTTAAGAAAATTTCCAGGTTTTCTGTTTGGAAGGAATTGGGATTTGTACAGTCGCATAGGAAGGAACTGCAATGAAATTACTTCAGAAAGAATTGGTAAGTGGTTGTCATCCTCAGGCCTGGAGGTACTGAAAAACCAGCGCATCCTCTGCAATGTTAATTAGCTATCAATAATAAGCATAAAACTCATTTGTACAGAGGTGATTAAACCTGGCTGCGTACAGAAGCGTGCTGTGTTCCCAACAGCGGCCCCGCCACTGACTTCAGTCCTCCACCAAACTCCTTTTTTCTTCTCCACCGCAATAAAACTAGCCTTTCCTGTACTGCTGTAACCTTAGTTCCCCCTTACGGCACATCCATTTCTCCCACCCAGAGAATAACCCGTTTCCCTCCATACGCCGTGGTCTCCCTACTGCAATAGGTGCTGGGGCCCAGAAGGTACCATAAAGGGGCAGTTCCCAATTCCCCAAACAATAAATGCAAATAACTGCTGGACAGCAATACACCACGGAAGGTGGTATGAAAGTTATTTTACTGCAGCCGCTACAGTACGTCACCGTACGATGCTGAGCTAGAACACTGCAAGGGAATGGGAAATGGCTTGGAGAAAAACTCTTGTGATTGCCCCTAGAGCTTCAGCAAGAAAGGCAAAGATGAAAGGTGAGTTTTAAAAAGCACCTGCCATTTTTGACATAACTATCAGTCTGATGCAAAACACAATTTTTCACTGCCAACTGGAAACTCTTCAAGTGATTCTGGATTCCAAGTAAGATGTACCTTCCGTCAAGATATATTGAGGATTTGATGAGTTTACTGTATAGCCACAATTCTTCAGATTATGATGGTTTATATTGCTTTGCGTATGTGAAAGTCAATGAACTTTTTTGTCCCTTGCATGAAGTAGTCAAAACCTTTCTCCTTGTAAAAAAAATAAAATAAAATAAAAAAGGTTGTTGAAGTGATCAGAAAAGACTCTGCTCAGTTTTAAATATAGAATATACAATGGCCTAAACTCTGCAATAAAAAAATACTGTAACTCTTGATTTCCATGACAGTAGAGCCAAACCGTTCACTTCGCCTTACCATCAAAAGTCAGCAGTTTCCACAGTTTCAAAACTATGTGTTGCAGGACGCACGCAGTGCTCTTCAGGGAGGACTCGCTCCCTGACTGATCGAGCAAGGCTTTTAACCAGCAGGATTACAATTCCACCTCTTAAAAGTTCAGTTTTCTTCCCCTGAATCCAAACTCATCTAACTAAAGAGGTCTTTCTTGCTAACAACAGCTTGAGGGCTTCTGAGGGCGCTTCCTGCTCCTCAATGTCTTTTTTTACCCCCCTCGACCACACTGTTCTGAGCAGAATTTTTTTATTTTTCTTTTTTAGCCTTTTGTCTACCCATCTCCTTGAGTCTCTGCTCAACAGGGCAGCTGAGCCCACAGACTTTGTCAGGTCCCTGCTGACACAACTCCTAAGGATACTGAGGATAATTAGTACAAAAATAAATGCTTTTCATGTAAAAAGATACTTCAGTGGTGCATTAATAAGCGATGTCTCACAATGCAGCTACGTGTTTAAAGTGTTGAATCTTGAATTGGTACAAAGAAAGCCTCTGAGGTGTCATGGAGTATATTAGTGTTCATGTGGACTGATAATTACCCCATGGAACCTGATAATGAATCTGTTCGTTGCAAAACTAGTCCAGCAACTGATTAAATAAACCTAATCTACATTCTACTGCTAATTGGCTTTTCTTCTTTGCATGATGATGGAAAAAATTCAGTATAGAAATGGACAAAACCTTCACAAAGTGAGCATGCCAGGAACAGACCGAAGGGGAAAGAGGGAGGAGAAATTTTCTTTCCAATGTTATGAGACATTCACGAGGTTGTCTTTTTTTAACTCCATTTGATGACTTGCACATCCTGATAATAAATGCTAATTTATTGAAGGCTTCCTGAGACAATGGGGAAAAAAAAAAAATACTTACCAGATTTGATCAGACACAGAAACACTAAGGTAAATATAAAACTATGTAACAACAACAAAAGAAGAACCCAAACAACAAACACCACAGGTTTTCTTGGAAACCGGAATTTATCTAACAACAGTAAATTCATTCCCAGAGAGAAAGTAAGATGGCGACAACTAGGGAACGCACACAGAAGCATACGGAGCAATTACCAGACACAGGAGTTCATACATGCATCCTTTCATCTAGCAAAGACATGGGACATGGTTTTTCCTGTTGTTATAAGGCAATATATTTGGTTTGTGACACTTGAATTTTTGAAAGGTTTATGCTAGCTCATTGGAAGACAATACTGAAGCTGTGCTTTGCATTCCCCTAACGGAAATGAAGTGAAAGGATTTGCACATGTATTATGAGACAGAACTTTGAACAATGACTTTGAACGCTGTCTTATCGTGGGCTTTGGTGACTTTTTTGCAAGATAATAATTTTTGCAATGATTATTAGAGGACTCAAAACTCAGTAGATTTATTTCTTTTCCCTCCTGGTCTGGGAACTTGTAAAGCAGTTTACTCCACCACTGTCACGGGCACTGAATCGGACTCAACAGGTAGCACTTCACAAGCAAATTTCTGCCCAGGGAAGCAATACCTAATCTAAGGTGCAGATCACAGGCTGTTAACTTAGCTCTGTGTCCGCGCTTCAGCAGCGGTGAGGCAGTTTAGCCCACACTTACCACTCACCTACCGCAGGATTAAGCATTCAGAATAGCTCACGTGCTGCAAAAACATCCAAAGTTTGTTTACTCTGAACTACGAGTTTCTGCCTCCTCTACAAAGTTGCAGAAGCACCTCACAAGCATTTGATACCAGAGGCACTGATGTTTATATGACCTTAGCTGTGATCCTAGACCTAATAAGGCCATGATAGCAATCAATTACAGTAGCTCATTGGTGGCACTGCAAAAGTGACACTCACAAAACCAGGCAACCACCAATGAAGATCGTCGCACCTTGTGGCAAAGCTCGGTCGGTTACAGGCAGCACCCAGCTGACCGAGAAGGGACTCTCACAACATTTCACCCTATATGCACACCCAGAGAGGACCATGAGATGACCTTTGGCTCTGCTTGGAAGACCTGCAGCTTCGGGGGAATTTACACTGTCTGTGCAAATGGCAGAACTGCAAAACAGGTTTTTACAAGTGTATAAACTGTAATTATACAGCACTGTGCCCAGCCTGGAGCAGATTTAATAATATTATTAATACTGCCATGAGTCAGACCAACTCTCAGAGGGCATAGTGTAAACCTTGATATTGTTCTTCAGGAAAATAAATTGCTTCTCTGGTAACAAAGAGATCCATTAATTTTGCCGGCCTTTTCCATCTCTGCACACCAAAGACCATAAACAAAGCTCACACTGTACGGATTCTTCATTGCCAATCTATCCAACTGCTTTAGAGCGTCGAAGGGAAAGAAGCTTGGAAAGGAAATATGATTCTGACCTCAGTAAATTCATGGATAGATGCCAGCTAAAGGTAAGTAATTGCGCAAGACTGAACAAAAATATTATTCTTACCAGTTACATGAAATGCTTTACTTTAGGGGTCAGCTGAGTAGATGTCTTGCCCTGTAAAGCAGGACTTCTTTTTCAAGCTACTGCTTCTGAATAATTCATACTTCAACTTTGTTCTAGAGTCATTAATATTCCTTCTCATGTTCATTGAAAAATTAAAAAGCAAATTAAAAAAAAAAAAGATGGTATTGGACTAAAAATAGTCCTTTGGCCTATGTAGTGGCTACCATCAAAAAACCCTCAGCAATCAGCATTCTGTTCCTTTTGCTACACACACTGGAGGTTCAACACCTACAGTGCAGTAAATTTTGATCTTTAAAAAAACCAAAACAACTGGTGCGAGTCACTTCAGACAAATCATTCTGAGGAGCGTATTGGCTACTATCAGCTTGTATATAACCTGACATCATAGTTAAAGTCTTACAGCATCACGGACTCAGATGGGTCTCGTCTATGTGGTGCAATGCAGCCGTTTCACATCACGCAGAAGGCTCCAACCTATCTCTGAACGAGGTCCTCTGCCCAGGCTGCTTTGTCAGATCAGAGCATCACAGGAGTCCACTGCCAGCCCCTGGCTAGTCCAGATGCTCAGGCTTCTCTGCACTTTATCACACTGCTTTTTGCAGCACAAATGTACTACATTTATTTACTAGCTGAATCTTTTTAGGTACCATCTATATCTTCTAAAGGAATCATCATTTACAAGTCAGGTAAATATTTGAGGTACCAAGGTAAAACTTTGAGTTCAAACATCCTTCTTCCACTTCAGTTTATCAAAATTGCTACAGCACTCCAAATAGATAAACAGCAAAGAGCCGGTAGTTTATCAACAGAACCGGTTTCTCATTTCATAGATCAGATTTCTCAAAGTGCAGTTTGACACAAAAAAGCCAAAAAGCAAACACAAAAAGCCGACACCTGAACAGATTGTAGCTTATGAAGTTAAACGAATACATTTGGCAACTCAGCACCTAAATCACTAGTCAGATTTTTCCTAGCCTAGACACGCTCCTTGGCAGACACTGCTTTGTCTCCCAGCACAGCGTATGTGCCTGACGAAGGGCAGGAACACATACAGAGCTGGATTCCTTTCATCTGTGAGAGCTGTATCAGGAAAATTCTATGATCTGCATTATACCTTAAGATAACCAGACAAAAACCAAGGTAACGACCAAACAGTGGTTATTAATAATTTCTGCCTCACTGCCTCTGTACTGGGCACTCCATCAGATCTGTGCAGATACAATGGGGTCATACTCTTGTCACCCTGCATAGTTTGGGTGCCCTAGTAACCCTGATGAGGCCGCATACTCAGCTGGACAGTAACTTGTGGTAGCCCAGTTTCCTTAAAATGACACTAAGCCCAAGCCAAATTAATGTAAAATTTAAAGAAAAGCATTTATTCACAAAGTCAAAAACAAACAACACAGTTACAAAGGGTTATCAAATGCCAACATGTAGAAGTGCAAAAAAAGAAGTGTAAGTCAATATAACAAGGTTAAATATGGAACATCTCTCCCCTTCCCTTTCACAGCTGATTTGCTGCTGTTACAAGCTGAATATCAAGGCTCCAGTCTTGCTACACCTTACAAATCAGGCTGCAGCTGTTAGGAAGTGATTCTCCAGTAGAGAGAAATCACCTCTGTTGGAGGTGCACGTGCCCTGCAAGACCCAGTCTTCTCCCAGAAGTTTCCCAAAGGGTCCAGACAGACTTATACCACCTCCCCGAAGCTTGTTCCAGCCCTCCCTTATCCAGAAGGCACACTAATCACACACCTTGATTACAATAAGCCCTGTCTTACCTCCTTGAGATTGCACTGGTTATTAAACCAGAGCCTGTACTGTTAACCTGTGCAGAAGCAATTGATCAACTGCTGTATATTAGACACAATTTCAGCTGGTCCTAAAATGAATAAAACAACTGTGGGAGATTCTGAAACTCGCTAAGAGTATCATCTGAATCAACCAAGCACAGTGGCAGCAGTGCTTGGTGACCCTGCTCAAGCATATTTGCAGCGGGACCCTGAGGCCAGACAAAGCAGGAAACCGTAACGTGCAGGTTGGCAAAAGACTACGAGGCACAGGACGGCAAGGATGAGTAAGGCAGAGAGGATGAGTAAGGCAGAGAGGATGAGTAAGGCAGAGAGGATAGCAAGAACCTCCACACTTAGAGCCTAAACCTCCCCTGTCTCCTGGTTGGAGGAAGCAGAACAGAGAGCGTGTCCTGCAATGAACAAGGGAAGTCATGATCTTAATGTCAATACTCAATGTTCTCTTAATGTCAATGTCAATCCGGAGGGGTAATACCTAGTGATTCAATTGGTTCTCCCTTTTCTTATTCTGAAATACATGAATCAAAGGTCATATATCAATATCAGTCAGGAAATTAATTCTTCTGCTTCACCCACCACAGAGACACACATCTCCATTATACCAAGCAGCAGTTCTCCTGTAAGGAAGGGGAGTTGGCACCATCTTTCATCAAGAAATTATAAAGCTCTCAGCTGCCCCTTTTTGTGATTCACTGTGCATGTTCCAGTGTGAAATGAGCCTCACGCTGACCTTTATCCCTACCCTAACTGACGCATTAACCGATCTACTTAGTGCAAGCATTTACATGAGAAAAAACATTGCTCTTTAGTGCCTCTTGATTGAAACCAGACCGTAGCAACACACAATCTTTTCAGGGACTAGTGACTAATGCTTCCTCTTCCAAAAAATCTTTCTCCTAAGGTCTGTAACAAGCCTGAATGGAATAATGTGTCAAGTCCCTTCTCAAAGGTGCTTCTTCAGGGTATTTCGAGAGCAAAACACGGACACATCAGGAAAAGCAATTCCACAATTTACCAAATTTCAGAGAGACTCAGCCCTTGTAGGAAACAAGCAGTTTGCCACTGTATCAAAGCTAGAACTGCACCATCTATTCCTACATACCTCTTACCACGGTTTTCTTTTGTTTAGCACATAAAATGTGGCATAAAGCGTACGTGACCTTTCTAGTTACAGTTCTCAACTGTGTCCACAGAAAAAGACGACAGTCGCTTGCAAAATAAACGTATAAAAATAAAATGTATTTTATAACTATATATATGCATTTTACAATATATATAATATAATAATGGATTTTATATACATTTTTATATCTATTAAAAATATATATATCATAAAAATAACATAAAAAATAAACATATAAAACTCGCAAAAAATCAAGAGGACTTACAGGATCAGTCAGTTCTGGCAAGCTCGCTTCGTAGGTGAGAGGTCTACAGTCACAAGTATTATTCACCAAGACACAGGGAAGAAACATTGGTCCCACATCGTCCCCATCGAGCACATCTACTGTCAGGCTGGTTGTACTTGTCCTTCGCTCATTAAGATTCTGTCCTCAGTCCTGTGGAGCAAACGAGTTACATCTGGTGAGACTTTCTGAACTCAGAATCTACAAAAAAGTTTGAAGTTAAAGCGAAGGGCAAAACATATAAGCACCATAATTATCCAGGTTCTAGGAAATAGCTAATTACAGAAACTTCCGCCTCCGAGCTACAGCCTTTAATTTCATAAAGGCTCAGAAATACAATTAAGAGGTAAAAATTTACCTCTTGAATTAAGAAATGGTGTGAGACATCTATTACTCAGAAATAATACAGTTTTGAGAAATTAATTCTCAGGAAATGTGTGAGATGAAGATACATGTCTTGTTAAATAGATATAAAAATGGAGCATATTTGTAGGAGATAGAGAGTGCCTTGTGCCTTACTTAAAATCTGAAATGTACTCTTATGCTGCCTTGTGTAGCTCTACCGGATCCTATCTGTAAGTAAAAGGACTTTCACTTACAGAAACGGAAAGCATAAGCAGTAACAGCTACTTTTCTAATTGGCAGTGGGAAGGCCATGGACTGTAATGCTCAATCCACCTCTGCATGCCACAATTTAGGAAAGATTTAGCACCTCCTTCCCCACCTCCCACCCCCCACCCCCCCTCAAAAAAAATAACCAGCCAGAGGACAGCAATGAGATTGATCTAAGATCTCCAAACTGTACTCCATGTGGAAAGCTGATTTGTCTAGAGAATGAGTTATACTGCTCATGGTTTAAAGGTTGAAGAACACTTCTGTCCACAATAAAGCAGCTACAATGCTGCATCCCAAAAAAGTCTCCATGCTGCGTGACAGGTTCTTTTCAATCTATCATGGTTTCACTTTGTTTGTTTGTTTGTTTGTTTTGGGTTTTTTTAACTCTTTGGGTACACAAGACACCATTGACTACTGCAACTTCTTTATTGTCTCTTTTTTCTCTTTCCAGATGGTACAGAATAAAACTATACTTTCCTGAATTGTGGGAACCACCCGGATTATTTTTATATGCTGAACAATGTACACGCTAGCAACAGTTCACCGTTCCTTTCTTTCTTCTTTTGTTATCATAGCAAAAAACCAGCATGACTCTCCAATACTTTTTTTAAAATAGTCAAAAATATTTCCATTTTCATGAAGCAACTGTTGTGATAGCTTTTCTTTACAAAAAGAAAATCTTGCGGAGGGAGTATGGGCCATTAGCTAAGTCTTGCCCTCCTATCCTAGAATAACACTGACAGAAAAAAGCAATTTTTTTTAAGTATTTATGCTGTTTAATATCGTCATCTGCGTAAGACGAATAGGTCATTGCTCTGAATCAGACTGGGTACTTACATTTTTTTTCCTATTTTGGAGTCCACTCAGTTCTTGGAACCCCTTTACCTTTACAGTTACTAAATACGTGAATTTCTGAATTCAGTTTTCTTCATGGTCAATGATGAAAAACAGTAACAGCTACAAGGAGCAGCCTTCATCATCAGCCAATCTTTTCTACATTCCCCCAATATGTGCTCTTGAGTAATACTGGGTCAAAGCACAGAGTTATTGATTTCATAAGAAAACACATGGCCTTGCAAGACATTTCCATCATGCAAGCTGCCCTATGATAAAAAAACACGATACAGAGGCTATCAGCACAGCTCTAGTTCCAAACCCAGTACCACAAAGGTGACAATTTACTGTCTAAGGACATATATTCAAAGGAACGAACAAATTAAGATGAGATTGCTTTGTTGTACTGCCACCATGGATCCCAAGCTGTGCCTTCACCAGTTGCTCCCCCAGCGTGACAGGCTTCCCTCCTCACGCGAGGTGTTCGCACTGCTGCATGCCATGCCCGTCTCTTGAAAACCACGACCTGCTCAACTACCCCAGTTACTTTTCTAGGAGTGCTGTGTCTCATGAAACTCACAGCTCTGACATCAAAGGAAAAGAGCAGAATAAATGCAGAATAAATTATTGGTAAAACAACAAGGCAAATCAGTTCTGAGCCTTCACGTATTCCTTTTCAAGAGATCAGCAAGTTACGTTACCCGGGTAAAACGACTTGTTCC
Organism: Gavia stellata; assembly: GCF_030936135.1. Taxonomy (NCBI): domain Eukaryota; kingdom Metazoa; phylum Chordata; class Aves; order Gaviiformes; family Gaviidae; genus Gavia; species Gavia stellata. The sequence goes on along the minus strand of NW_026776621.1, from coordinate 104,387 downwards.
AACAGCCGTAACTGTGTGGGCCAGGAGCGTCTTTAAATATATCTGAGTGCGAGAAGCACTGAGACAGCCCCGGAGCTTGTCTTCTATTGGGGGAATGCTGAACATGCCACAAAATATGTAGGGAAGTGGATTGTAAAATGTATCTACAATTCTGTATCAGCAGGATGACAGTAATATAAATGTGTGAATTCAGGAGCAAGCTATCTAAAGTTGCTTCAGAGCATTCTCATTTTCCCACAAACAAAGTAGTGTCACAACAGAGGTAAACAACAGAGGAGAAGTTTTCGTTTCGGCTATTGTCGGAAGGACAAAAAGGGAAAAAAGCTTTCACAGCCTTCAAGGGCACCAAAAAACTTCCCTGATGACAGATACATAAGATACAGTTTAAACATCACTCTTCTCCGTATGCATTATCCACTGCCAGCCACTCTATCAAAACCTCCACATACACTTGCAAGACAACTTGAAAGAAAAATCATACCTTCATAGAAAAATGCATTTCAAACCTGAAGGATACAACTAAATTATATCCATTAAACTCGTTTGAGATCAAATTAGCATCGCTAGATTTGTTAGAAAATGAACACTTAGTGACACCAGAAGGCACTTTTCTGCATGGGCTGTACTATGAATTTGCAACTTGCTCCTTGTGCCAAAAAGGTTGTCTTGTTACACACACTGAGCAAGCTTTTTTAACCAGTAATAATATGTCTAAGCTTTCAGCAACCGAGATAAATCTTAAATAAGATCTTCAGGAGAAGAGTATTATCAGACCTGGTAGTTCAGCGAGACTTTTCCTTTCCTTTGAAAAATCTCAATCTCCAAACTAAACCCCCCCCAAATCAGTGGCACAAATGGTCGTTAAGAGAGCTATACTTACATTTGCTTGAACAATGACAAAATAATGTGTCTTTTCTTCGTAATTTAGTCTTTCCCATAGAATACTGCTCCAGACAAAGTGAGAGGAATATCAAAGGTGCTGCTGGAAGTCTGAAAAAGTTAAAACAGTACGATAAAATTGAACATGCTTCGAAGTTAAAACATGTTTCAGATAGGACACAACGAGATGATCGATTGGATGGCACACCAAAATTGCATATGCTTTCCACATTAGAGATTTTAAAGTCTTCTATGTTTTCTCCCCGCCCAATTTACTCTTTAAGAACCCCACAATAAATAATCTGTACGTAACAGAATTCTGATTCTTTGCATATACATTATTACTTCCAACCACAAACTGAAGTCTAACTATCCTGCTTCTTGCAGATTTGCCATGCTGAATTAGCAGCGGTGTGTTCAGAAAAGCTTTCTCTGTTTGTCAGCTGAGAGTTCAGGTCTTCCGTTTCTACGGTTTGGCGTGCCTTCATCTATTTTTTCCCACTATTGTAGAAAGTATCAAGTATTAGAGATTAAGAAATCCACGTCACTGTACTTATCTTCTCTTTACTCTGGCTTTCAAGAGGGCAAGGAAGTAGTAAACATGCGGAGAACAGTAAAGCTACACGCATAGGTGCCAGTTCACAGTGGCAGTTATGCACTTGTTCATAAGGTAGTAAATTCAGATTTCACAGTGTCCCGCCAGCGAGTAGGCTGGGGGTGCACAAGAAGCTGGGGGGGTACACACGGTTGGGACAGCTGACCCCAACTGACCAAAGGGATTTTCCATACCATAGGATGTCGTGCTCAGCAATAAAACTGGGGGGGAGGGTGGCAGGGGGGCCACTGCTCTGGGTCTGGCTGAGCATCGGTCAGTTGGTGGGGAGCAATTCTTTTCATTTGCATCACTTGTTTTTCTTGGGTTTTATTTTCCTCTCTCTGTTGTTTGGGGGTTTTTTTCCTTAGGTTTGTTTTTTTTTTTAATTTCTTTTTATTTATTAAACTTTTTATCTCAACTCACAAGTTTCTTTCTCACTTTTACCCTTCTGATTCTCAACCCCATCGCACCAGATTTTGTTATTACCATCCTGCTAATGACACAATAGATCCTGCCAAACCTACAACCTGCAAAATGTGAAGACCAACTTAGGCAAGACACGTTCCAGAAATTACAGTCAGCACAGGGAACCAGATGTATCTATCTTGTTCTGTCCTTGCCAGAACTGCTGGGTGACCTGTCATCAGCCCCAGTGACTAACAGCAACCAACAATCTCTAATCTGCCTTAGCTGAGATGCAGCTCCTAGGAAAACAGCTCTTTCAGAAAGTCACGCCTTGTGATTTTGGGAAAGTGTTTCAAGGAAATGTTTTTAACACTCTAGAATGGTAAGACTAAGCATGGGAATCTCACTCCAAGTTCTAGCTCTGTCACAAATTACCTTTTTCTTTTTTTCTTTTCACCAGAAGCATGGCACTTCTTTCTGAATGCAAGATGAGTTACATGGGCTACACAGACAGCCCAATGAAAACTGAGAAATGAGTCATTCCCATCCCCCTTCCTTGGCACTCCAACACTCCTTTCACACTCCCTTCCCTGCCCGCAGGCAGGCCTTACGCAGTCTGCGCAACACGTACAAGAGGATGACTCCACCAGATATTGCCCAAATCATCTCCTATTTGAGTTTGATCAGCTCAGCTGCTGCCACAGCCTTTTCTGGCCTTACATGCAGTCTTGCCCCATTCTGGCCCTCTCAGAAAGCTCCTACAGGGAGTATCTCACTCGCTGCCTTAATCACAACTGACAGACTCCTTAAAACCCTCAAGTTGTTTCCGTCACTTCGCACATACAGTTAATACGGCCTCTCCTGGCTCCAGTAAAACCATCCACCCTCTGTACCCCCATTTCCCAAAAGCCGGCAGCACAGCGTCGGTGGGGGGAAAGGCACATATCAGAACCTGGGGCTGAGAGAGAGGCACCAACATCTGCCAAAGGGAGCTGCCTCCAACCAGGGCCGCTCCCCACCGAGTTCTCTGACAGCAAAACCCCGGTGCATGGTCTCACCAGGAGCGAGAAACAGCTTCCACGTCTGGAAAGCCCCCTTTATGAAAGGCTGTCAACAGCGATGGGGTTGTCCATGAGCATGAGACCCGCTTCAAGGCCTGGGGACAGCAAAGGCACCCGGTCTGTCCCCACCAGAGCACGCCTGCTCCACAGCTTGGAGCCGCCCCTCGGCGAGGAGGCAACTCTGCCCTCCCCTGGCCTGCCGACAGGCAACACTCACCTCCAGCTGTCCGGGCTCCAGCTGGGGACCCCCGGGGCAGCAGCAGGAACCGCTCTGACCCTGGCTGTGGGGCTGAGCACTCGGGCCCAGGGCTGGCGAGGGCCCCGCCCTCCCCTCCTCCTCCTCAGCCTGCTCAGCCTCTGCCCCCTCCGGCCCCGCCTCAGGCTGCCTGGGGCTGACAGGCTGCCGCCAGCTCCGCTGATTGGCTCAGCCACGGCCAATGGCGTGGCTGTTGTTGGGTGGGCACAGGCAGCCCGGGCTCCTCGCCGAGCTGCCCCGTGCCTGCTGCCCCGCTGTGCTGCAGCGCAGTGCTCAGCCGGCCGGGACGCCGGGCCTGGGGGAGAGGGCCTTCGAGCAGGGCCCTTCGAGCAGGGCCCTTCGAGCAGGGCCCTTGCACCGGGGGCTGTTCGCTCCGCAGCACGAGGCGCGTGCACAGCTCTGCCCTCCCTGTCCCTGAGTGCTCTCAGGGGTCTGGGCCTGCTCGGGGAGGGGAGAGGGAGCGGGGCAGGAGGGGCGCTCCCTTGGATCTGCTCTGGCGTGGTCAGTCTCTCCAGAAAAGCAGGTGTGCCTGTGCTGCCAGCCACAGCCCTGGGCAGGAGGAGCTGCGTGATGGGAGCCTCTCGCATCGGCCAGGCCGGCACCTGGCAGGAGGCAGGGCTCTGCGCTGAGCCCAGGGCCTTCCTCAGGCCTCGCCTTCCTCTGGGCAATGAGGAGGAGAGACACCCCGTCCTGGCGCGGCCCAGGACATCCTCCTGTGGCCAGAGGGAAGGACAGAGCCCCCGTCGCTCTCCCCCGCGGGGACTGGCCGCTGTCCTTCGCTTCTGTTCCCGAAGCTCCCCCGTGCTGGCAGGCCCCACAGAACTTCAGGGCCAAGCAAATGCCGGAGCGCTGGGGGCTCCTGGGGCTCAGGGCAGGTTTGGGCATCTCCGAAGCCAAGGTGCGGCTGCCCCTTTGCTTCTGCAGATGCAGTTACTTGCTGCCCCCTTAGTGGTCAAAACTGCTTCTCTTCATGGCACACGGACTGGACAGAAGCCACTTCCCTGTTAGTCTGAGAGGACTTCAGGGAAACGAGGAAGTCAAAGCATGCACGCGTGTATGAGGACAATGAAAAGGAGCTGCGTCAAGGTTTTTCTGCTGTTCCAGATCTGAACTCAGACATTTGTGTGCATCCCAGCACCAAGTCAGGTTTTCTTCCTCCAAGCTGCACAGCTTTTTGCCAGCGAAAGTGAGTTGGGCTGAGATGGTCTTTGGGATCACTCGGCTCCTTTCTTTTTTAATTGGGTGCCTACACTTCCCTTTTTTTCAGCAATTTCTTTCTCTCTCCCCCCCTTCCCCCCCTTCAGTTCCACCCTCTTTCAAAGGTAATTATGATTTGACTTTCTGGACAGATCATCGCACAGGCAGACACAAGATATAAGTATAGGCTGGTCTATACCTTCAGAGCTGTAGGCTGAGCTATTCTACTCTACCTTTGAAGGCTAGATAGGTATGGGCTATGGGTAGAGTTACTCTTTGCCAGTTATTATTTCTTTTGGGGTCCTGTGACAGGGATGGTAAGGTCATCAGCCTGCAGCTCACTGAAAGAATTTTGATGGCGAATGCTGTTCTGTGTGTTTCATTTTCAATAATCATTGCATTGAGCTAGAATTATTTCTATGCCATTAGGTGATGGGAATCTTCTTGCACTCGTCTTCTGTTTCTGGATCGCGTCCTGACAGCCATTGTCATTCAAAGCTTTCCTGTCTGTTCCCGAGAGGAGTGATGGCCACGACATGGAACAACTCCTGTGAGTAATGGCTTCACCAGTAGGCTTGGATTTAGTGAATCCCCATGGACAAAGGGATGTAGCAGGTGCTCCATCCAAGAATTTTGATGTGCTGACACTCTAGTGTGAATGTGGAGGTGTTTCTTCCTCCTCCTCCTCTTCCTTTTCCTCCTCCTCCGCTGGTTCTTCGTCATCATCATCGTCCTCCTCCTCCCATTCCTCTTACTCCTGTTCTTCCTCCTCCTCCTCCTTCCTCCTCCTCCATCCTTCTCCCTGCTTCTATTACCTTCTGTTTTTCTTCCTCCTCTTCCTGTTATGCAGTTATGCTGTTAACACTCCTCTTCCTTACCCTCATCCTCCTGTTCCTTCTGTTCTTTTTCTTCATTTTCTTCCTCTTATTCCTCCTCCTCTCTTCCTCTTTCTCTTCCCCCTCATCCTCCTATCCCCCCTCCTACTTTTTCTTCCTTCGCCTTCTCCTCCTCTTCTTACTGCTGTTCCTTTTCCTATTTCTTCTCCTCCTGTTCCTCCTCCACCACCTCGTCTTCCTCCGCTTGCTCATTTCTCATTTTTCTCCTCCTCTGCCACGTTCTGTTCCTTTTCATCCTCATCCTATTTTTTCCTCCTCCTTATCCTCATCTTCCTTCTTGTGTTCCTCCTTCTCTTTCTCCTTCAACTTTTCTTGCATTTTCTCCTCATCCATTTCCTTTTGTTTCTCCTCATCCTTTCCTTGCATTTTCTCCTGGCCAATTGTATGAGGTTCCACAAGGCCAAGTGCCGGGTCCTGCACTCAGGTCGTAACAACCCCATGCAACGCTCCAGGCTTGGGGAAGAGTGGCTGGAAAGCTGCCCAGCAGAAAAGGACCTGGGGGTGTTGGTCGACAGCCGGCTGAATATGAGCCGGCAGTGTGCCCAGGTGGCCAAGAAGGGCAACGCCATCCTGGCCTGTATCAGAAATAGTGTGGCCAGCAGGAGCAGGGAGGTGATCGTGCCCCTGTACACAGCGCTGGTGAGGCCGCCCCTCAAATGCTGTGTTCAGTTTTGGGCCCCTCACTCCAAGAAGGACATTGAGGTGCTGGAGCGTGTCCAGAGAAGGGCGACGAAGCTGGTGAGGGGTCTGGAACACAAGTCTTGTGAGGAGCGGCTGAGGGAACTGGGGTTGTTTCGCCTGGAGAAGAGGAGGCTGAGGGGAGACCTCATGGCTCTCTACAACTACCTGAAAGGGGGTTATGGTGAGGTGGGTCTTGGTCTCTTCTCCCATGTAACTAGCGATAGAATGAGAGGAAATGGCCTCAAGCTGCGCCAGGGGAGGTTTATAATGGAAAGCACAGGAGGTGTAAGTCTTTACAGACTATTTTTTCTCCTTCACATATTCCCTTTAAATCATCTCTTCAACTCTTCCCAATAAGTATGTAGCTTTCAAAGATAACAGCTTTATAACAGATTTGAAGAAGTGCTTTTCTCCAAAGCTTTTCTGCTGTTCATCTACATTAGGAAAAATGTCTTTACTGAGAGAGTGGTGACACACTGGAATAAACTGCCCAGGGAAGTGGTGGAGTCACCCTCACTGGAGGTGTTCAAGGAACGTGTGGAGGTGGCATTGCGGGACATGGCTTAATGGGCATGGCGGTGTGTGATGTGTGTTGGGTTTTTTTGTTTGGTTCGTTTGGGGTTTTTTTTGTTGATGGTTGGACTTGATGATCTTACAGGTCTTTTCCAGCCTTGGTGATTCTGTGATTCTGTGTCTGTGTGGTTCATTGCTCCTGTAATAAAAGAGTAAGCAAGTGTACCTAATTCCTCCTAACATGGGCATGACCAGGGTTCCCCCCACAGCCAAGGCCTAAAACTCACCACGGGGCGAAAGTGCGGGTGGACGGAGGAGTGGGTGGGTGCAGAGGCCGGACGGGCGTGGAGGCAGAAGGGGTCTCCAGCAGAAGCTGAGGGATGACTTTTCCCTGCTGTTGCAGCCACCTTTCTCCAGGAGCGGTCCGGGTCCTGGAAAGGCTGGAGCCGCATCAAGCAGGCTGGGACATATTCAAGCACGTCACTGAGACCAACAGGCAGCAGCAAGAGCTGCAGCGGCAGCTGCCCTGGTAAGTACCTCCCTGACGCCGGAGAGGGGCTTGCTGGGCACCTGAATTGGCTTTTTGTGGGGGACCTGGCTGGAGAGAGAGGGACCCCTCTGATGGCTGGCTCTGCCCTTTCCAACCCAGAGTCTGTCCTCCCTTTGCAGAGGCCTGGCACCAAGACATCTTGCCCCGAGGGGGGAATACCTGTTTGGGACAGCCAAGGTCTCGCCCCACCTGACTCAGCCCCAGGCTGATCCGCTGCACGGAAGGCAGAAGGGGCAGTATGGAAGAGGAGCAACACAGTAACTGAGCTCTTGGGAACCTACTTGCAGAAGCCCCTCGCCGCTCCCGGCCCACCCGTGCGTAACCACACAGCATCACGCTGCGCCCCTGAAAGTAAGGCTGGGGCAGGGGAGGGCACCGGCCCGACCTGGACCCTCTCCACAGGCCACTTCTCCGCAGGCTGAGGGTGAGGCCACTTCTCCGCAGGCTGTGGGCCAGGCCCCCCCACACCTGGGGGCTCCTACGCCTCAGCAGGAGCTGACGGCCGCAACCCCAGGCCCCCGCAGTCAGTGGCTCGGCCTGGTGCTGGTGTTACAGAACATCCTGAAACGCAGGGTCAAAGTAGTGTAAAAGGAATGGAAATAATGTGAAGAAGATACTTTGTAATGCGTGCACCTGGTATTTAGACATAAAATTACAGTTAAAAACTGTCTCCACTAACTAACGGTGAGGATTACCACAAGGTCAAAGTCTAGGAAAATAGAATAGAGTGCCAAAACTGTTTTAAGGCTGACCTGCCTCATTGTCATGTGAAACCCACACCTCCTAGCTAGAAAACGCCCCCAACCCAAATAAGCCCCCTCCCCTCTGGGCATGCGTAGGGAATTGGAACTGTATCTGTAAGATGAAGTAAGAAAGGTACTAACCAATAGTTAGTTAAGGGGTAGGAGCAGTAGGCGTAACTAACTTTGTCACCTGTTTTAAATCCCTGTCATGATTTCAGCCCGGGGTGCATGCTGGCTGGAGAGATCCCCCACGCACCCGGTGCCGAATGAAGTAATGCCTGCTCTTTAATAGACCAGTGTGAAGGGGTTTCATTCCCGATTTCGGTGACACTGGCACTGAGGGAGGGAGCAGGAGGGCGCCCGACCGGGGCTGGGCTGGGCACCTTCCGCCTGTTCGTGCTGCGAGGCCTCAGGGCGAGGGCCCGCGCCTTCCCCTGAGAAGGCCCAGCACGGCCCGCAGGGCGGGATGGGCCAGGAGCAGCTGTGCCCCGAGGGCCCAGACAGGCTGGGCTGGGGCCCCCCATCAGTGCTGATGTTCTGGGCTGAAAATGGGAAAATGGGGAGAAACTTTGCCGTGTGTGTTTACTGGAGGCTTGTGGCCTGATGCTCTCAGGCCCTGGGTGCCAGTGAGGCTTTCCAGATGGCTGAGTAACGCCGTGCGGCTGTGAGCGGTGGCACAAACTGCTCCGGTGGCCTCGGGTCCCTGGAGGGGGACGTGGATCGGGGACGGGGCTGGGAAGGGCTCTCGGGAGAAGGTCCTTGCTAGAACTGTTCGAGGACCATGAGTGAGTTCAAGTGATGGAGAATGGGGAAATCCTGCATTTCGGGGCCTGTGGAGATCCGCAGGGTGCTGCGTGTCTGGTCCCCGCCCCACAGCGTGTCCCCAGCACGTGTCCCTTGTCACAGCAGCCCTCTGTGAGGCGCCGCGCCCCGCACGGGTGTCACAGTGGGCAGGCTCTATATCTTCCCAAGGGGCTGGTGCTGCCCCAGTTTCTCATGGCATTCGCAGGAGGAGGACCCAGAGAGAGCAGTGCGTCCATCTGGGGGATCCTGCTGCCCTGAGGAGGATGAGAGCACTCAGAGGTGAGGCGGTGGTGGGGGGCTGGGGGCTGCTGCCTGCTGGGGGCTGCGTCCCCGTCACCTCTCATCCTGCTGCCAGGCACCTCCGAGGGGGCTCTGGCTCCATCCTCTCCCTGCCCTCCGTGGGGCAGCTGGGGACTGCTCAAAGACGACCTGGCCCGGCCAACTCTTGGTGGGGCTGCCCAGCCCCAGCCCTCCCAGCACCTCCTTGCAGGGTCCCATGTCCATGTCCCGCCCAGCTCGGGGCCCCCGTGCTGGACTCGCTCTAGCACATTGCTGCCATTCTGTCACTGGGGAGCCCAGAATGGATCCAGTCCCCCAGTGTGGTATCCCCAGTGCGGTCTTCCCAGTGCCGCAGTGAGGGGAAGACTCCCTTCCCTCGTCCCACTGACTGCCCTCTTGCCAGTACAGCCCAGCACGGGCTGTTAGTGCTGGGAGAGGCTGGGAAGATCCTCTCCCCTCCCTGGTGCAAAGCCCTGCAGCCAGCAAAACCATTTCTTTCTTTTCTTCCAGCTCTCTGCCCGTGCTTTGGTTCTCAGTCCAGACCTGCACATCCTGAGGATGGAGGCAGGGCAAAGAAGGCTGTCCCTGAAGCCGTCACTACCTTTGTGGCTAGTGGGGCTTCTCTGCTAAAGCGGCTGCAAGACCATGAGGTGAGACAAGGGGGCTCGAGGGCTCCCCTCCAAGCCCTTGACTTCCCCAGGTGCCGTGGCAGAGGGGGATCTCGCCTGATGGCACCTCTGCCCTCCTGCAGGCGCTTCGTCCCCAAGCGCCGATCCTGCCGCTCCAGCTGGACTAATGCCACTGCTCCCTCCCTCCTTTCCCTGGGAGCTTGCAGTGCTCTCCTGGACAAGGCAAAGCCTCTGGCATAAATCCCAGCATCTCTCCAGCACCTTTGCCCAAGCGCTCAAGGCCCCACTTTAGCTTTGGTTCCAGAACTGTCCCAGCGCCTGGGCTCCTGCCTGTGCGAGGGGAGCGACACTGTGCCCCAAGGTGCAGGGAGTTCATGGCTCCCCCTCCTCAGGGACTGGTCTCATTCCCACATCTTCCTCTTCCTCGCCTGGCACTGTCCGTCTGACCTCCACCATCCCCCATCCTCAGGACCGACTTCCTAGGCTCCCGCATGGCCTTTTACCCTGGTGGAATCAACCTCCCTGTCTGGCTCTCTGGTAGTGTCAGAGGTGCTGTGGAAGATCTTGCCGTTCCCCATGGCTGTCCTGACCGATGCCTGCAGCTCGTACCTCGTGCCCATGGCAGAGAGATGATTTGGGGGGCAGTAGGTCTCTCTCGTGGGTCCCTGGCAATGAGGGCAAAGCAAGTCCCATCACTCCTATGTGTGGTCTGTCCCCAGGGTGACCGAGTGGAGACATACCGGGAGCTGGAGAGCTTCTTGCAAGGAGACGATGGCAGTTTGCAGAGCGGTGTCGTGAACCGCCTGATAGCAGAGGTGTCCAGTGACATGCGAGCAGCCCAGGTGAGCTTGTTCTCTTTCAAGGCCGCCAAAGCAGCCTGCCTCTGGCCCTGGTTTTTGGGGAAATCCAGAGCAGCACAGAGATGTTCCTCAACTATTCAGACCCAGTGGAGGTCCGAAGGGGACTCCTCCTTATAGGGAATTTGAAGAGGAGATGCAGAGAGTAGTGCAGAGAGGTGGACGCGGGGCTGTTTCTAACTGAGCGAGAGCTGGGTTCAAGCTCACTTGAGGAACAGCCCTGGGAACCCAGCAGCCCCGTGGAGAGGCCCCAGGGGGTCCTTGAGTCTGTGACAGTTTGTTCCTGGCATCTCTGCAGAGAGGGAGAGAAGGCAGCAGCACAGGGCTGTGCTAGGGAAAAGCCTCCCTGGTCTCACTGGGGAGCTGCTCGCCTACCCCAGGGTACAAGAGGCAGCAGGCGCCCGGTCTGAGCAAACTGCCCCGAGGGGTCTTGCAGGGGAGACAGGGGCGTTCAGCCTGTCCGAGTGCCTCAGCCTTTTTCTCGGGAGTGTTTAACTTGTGGCACTTTTTCAGGGTGTGACAGATGATGTGAAGATGGCTGCTAGCGACGTCCTGGTGGCTCTGGCCCGCTCCCGCTTCCACTTTGTCATGTCTGAGCTCCAGAGCCACCTGAAGGCCATGGGGAAGGTCCCTGATGAGATTGTGCTCCTCACCTTGGGCAAAATGGCCCGCAGCTACGGTACGGCACCCTGGGCCTCTTGGTTTGGGTAGGGGTCTGTGATAACGGGGAGAAAGCACCCTCCCCCTTCCTGAAGGCTCTGTGTTGAACTGGGGGGCTATGAAGTCGCCATGCCTCCTTGCTCTGTGCCAGGGCTGGCCGGCAGCTCTGCCTTACTAGCCCAGTCCTGGTTCCTGGAGGGTGGGAACCCACTGGAGACAAACCCGCAGGGTCTCTGCCCCGCACTGTCCTCCCCATTTCCCTAAAGGGCTTTCCTGTGTCCCCCTTGGGGAAGGCAGCCCTCCCCACACCCTCTGGCATGTCCCACATGGCCCAGCAGCCCCAGCCTTGCCAGGGATCGACCCCAGTCTCCCGTGTCTCTCACTGACCCTCTCGGTCCCTTTGTCCCTGCCTTCTCTGCAGCCCTGCGGTGCATCCCCTTCGTGGGAATGACGCTGCTTGCCCTGCGTGCCATGCTGAGCCGGGTGGGGAGTGGCCGGATCCTGCGCGCCGTCTGCAGTGGTGAGTGTCGGCTCCTTAGCTGGGGTCCCAGGGTCAGGGGCTGGGGTGGCCGTTGATGCCTCCATGTGATCTCAGAGGGAACATGGCAGGTGTCAGCCCACAGCGAGGTCAGGCCTTGGCGATCCCAAACCTCTGTGAGTGTGCAGAAGGAGCGGGAGAAGCCCCGGAGGTTTCTGTGGGTAGGACGCGACGGTGCTGCACAGGGGAACTCCTGGGTCCCTTCCCATGGCTTCTGTTCCCCTGTTTCCCCTGGGAAATACTGGAGGGGAACAGGCCATTGAGGAGGAAAAGGATGGGGAGGAGGAGAGAAACGGTGGGGTGTTTGAAACCAGACACCTCAAGGGCACAGCTTGGCCTCAGATGCAGATCTGGTCCTGGGCTGAGCCCTGCCGAGCCTGGGACCGTCCTTAGAGCAGGCTTGGGTGAGGGTGCAAGGTACCGTCCCTGCTGCAGACTCTCACGTGCTGCCCTTCCCTTTCTCCTGGTGCAGTTCTGGAGCAATGGTCAAAAGGGGTCAATACATACTTCAGCAGCCGGGAGCAATGCCCCTTCCCTCGCAATGTGGAAGCGCAGCTCTGTGAAGACATTTACCCAGTCTTCCGTTACGCGCTGGTAAATTGGCTGGGCTGCGAGGAAGAAGAGGTAAGAAGTGCTGCTTTCCACGCCTGGGGCCACAGCGGGGATGTCCACGTTGGTGGGTCTGTCTGTGGCTGGTGGGGTGCGAGCAGAGGGGTGAGGGGAGGGAGCGGTCTGAATGAGAAAGCATCCCAGGCCGGGAGCCTGCTGTCACTGTGCCTGGGGCTGGAGGCTCTCTGGCAGGAAGCAGCCGAGTCCTGGGGCCTTTCTGCAGGGAGGGCTGGGGTGCGAGCGTGGGGAACTGCTCTCTCTCCTCTGGAGTGAGCCCTTCTGCTGCAGGGCAGAAGGGAAAGGGAAACCCCTCCCAGTGGGAAGGGCAGACTGGTGTGCAGGCGATGCTGAGTGCTAGGCAGACCTTCAGCCCTCCAAGCAGAGCCTCTCCCTTCCCTCTTCAGGACAAGCAGGCTGTGCTCAGGGCGGTGGCTGCCATGATGGAGGTCCTGCTGCGTGAGGAGCAGCACCGCGAGCATGCCTGGGAGCAGCTCCTCTGGCTGCTGCACCAATCTCAGGAGGTCCGAGACACCTCCCGGGTCAACAAGGTGAGGTGTTGCGCAGGGCCCGGCGTGGCTGCTGGGGTGGGTCTGCGCGAGTGCCACGAGGCACTGGGGAGCTGTGGGGTGCCAGGAGGAGCTGGGAAGGCCTTAGAGAAGGAACAGGGAGGGGGAGAGCAGAGGAGGCCTGAGACTTCCCCGCACTCTTTGGGCAAGAAAAGAGAAATGCGGGGAGGGGCCAGAAGGGAGGCAAGAGTCCCCGGGGCTCGTCTTCTCAGGAAGGGAGGCATTGCCATCTCTGTAGGGCTCTGTGTGTGGGAAGAGCTTTGCCCTAATGCCCAGGGCCGTGTCCAGTCCTGTCCAGTGAGGGCTGAGGTCTGATGAGTGGGAAGTGCCGGGAAACGGAGTTGTCAACAGCGGGCTCTGTTCAGAGGAAAGAGACCCTGCCGATGCTGCTCTGAGGGGAGGGCAAACAAGAAGCCCCATCCAGGAGGGTTTGTGGTTTTCCCTGGGAGCTGCTGTTAGGGACTCCCCTTCTCCCAGATGTGCTGGATTTCTCCCTTCCCAAGTGCCTTTAAGTAGCTTTAGCCTCCTCTTCCTCCCCCGTTGTCTCACAGACCTTCCTGCAGGCCAGGAACACGCCAGGATTTGTGAGACAGGTGCCACGTAGGTTCCTTAAGGCTGCAGGAGGCCTGATCCTGGCTGTTCGGAATGGGCCTGAGGGGCAGCCCTGTTCCCACAGTGATTTCCCTCTCAGCCAAGTCGCAGCAGGACTCTGGGAGAGGAGGGCAGAGAGCACCCTTTCTTTTCAGTCCCCCTCAATGCTGATGCAGATTTCTTTAAAACAGACCTTGTTCCCACAGCTCCCTGACGTGACCAAAGAGCCTGGCCTGGCCCCTAAGGCAGAACTTCCCCGCTGCATCGCGCTGCAGGGTAAGGAGAGGAGACTGGGCGATCCCCCGTCGTGCTGTGGCGGCTCTCTCCCTGTCCTCGGCAGTCAGAGGCAGCTGCCTGCTAGTGCAGAATGCGATTTCTTCCCTGCAGCACGAATATGCCCTGAGGAGACGGGCATGTTTCTGCACTCCCCGGAGAGCGGTGGGAGCAAGGCCGGTCGCGTGGCAGCCCTGGGCCTGCTGGGAGCGCTGGCCCACTCTGACGGTCAGTGCCATGGGCCAGGGACAGAAGGCAGGGTTTGGGGCTGCTGGGCTGAGAGCAGGAACGGGCTGAAAGCGGTGCACCTGCACCCAAAAGGAGCTGCAAAGAGCGGGTCCCCCAGCCGAGCTGATGCCCTGCGACAGGGCTCGAGCTCTCCTCCGGCAGTTAGAAATGGTGGCACACCAGGGATGATGCTCCAAGCTCAGTAACACGGGCAGGCTGGTGGGTGGGCGGGTGGGCTGCTGTGCACAGGAGCTGCTTGTACCCAAGTCATTTCTCACGTGCTCTGTGTTACCATATTACCATAGCTTTCAGTCCCTATAAAACAGCTGTGCCTCTAGAAATGGAGTCGCTCTGGCTATGCCGCTGCCTCCTGTGAAGTCAGAGTCAGGCCCCGCTTTTCTGTCCCGTTGGTGTGCGAAAAACTTGGAAGCTTCTGCCATTGGGGCTCTACCTCAATGCACACCTCTCCATATCTCTTCCAGCACCTGCAGTGAGAGAGAAGCTGCCCCAGGTGATGGAGGCCGTGGAGTCAGTGTGCAACGACCCCAGTGCCCAGGTGAGCTGGTTTGGGAAGGGACAGTGCCACCAGGGGAGGCAGAGGAAGCCTTTCCCTCAGGGCAGAGCTGGGGTGCCTGGGGAAGTGCCGGCGCATTGCCCAGGCAGTGGGTGATGGCTCCTCCCTGGGGAGAGCTGGCAGAGTGGAGCAGGGAGGTCGCTGTGCTCTGTGGAGCAAATGCCCGTCCAGCCTGGTGCTAAAGCCCAGCCCTGATGGCAGGAGCGAAAGCTTCTGCCGTGCGCTTGTCATCTCTCCGCGAGCCACAGAGGCTGCCCCCAAGCAAAGGCGGCTTCCCTTTGGATTTTGAACAGGAGGACCGTAACCACGCTCTCCCCTGGCAGGTGCGGAGGGCAGTTCTGGAGTTCATCCGGGAGCTGCTCAGCTCCGGCTCCCAGAGCTGCTGGGCATGGGATGTGGTGGGGCACATCTTCAGCGAGTTCAGCCGGACCTCAGGCAGACTGGTAAGGGCAGAGCGGGACACCTGGGGCTTCCAGCAGTGCCTGGCCTGTGCTGAGAGCTTCTGCAGGCATCCTTGAGCATGGAGAGCTCCACGCTGCAGGGCCATCAGCGCCGGCGCTGCCATTGGAATGACCTGCAAATGGCTGTTCCTCGTGTGTGTGTGTGCTGATGTTGGTGGAGACGTCAGTGAATGATGAGGGTTTGCACCCGGGCGTGCCACCTGGGACTGTGGGGCTGCCTGCGCACCCCACAGGCTGAGCTGTGCCCACAGACACCTTCAGCAAAGCTGCCTTGCAAAGGGAGGGGTCTTCTAGGGACAGGACATCCTCCATCCTTAAGTGCTCACAGACAATCAGCAAAACACAGCCACTGCAGCCAGATGGGCCTGCCTAGAGGATCTTTCTGTGGTGTTCTCATACTCTGGCCCTCCAAAGCATGCCCTGCCCATCCAATAGCAGTCTGGGGACCCGCATCCCTTCTGGCAAGGGGACAGGCCGTCTGGCAGTCCCTTTGGTGAGTGTTTCCATCTGGGTGCCCAGGAGATGAAGGATGGGCATGGCTGAGCCTTTTGCTGACTTGCTGAGGACCTTCCCTCTGGCTAGAGCCTCCCTCCAACCGGGGGATCTGTGCGTGCTGCTTTGCTCCAGGGCTTTCTAGTCCTTCCCAGGGTCTGGGAAGTGGTTCCCGAGCTGGGTCTGGCCGTTCTTGTCCTCCTTCTGGAGGTCAGTGCTCCTGGGAGGTTGGCGCAGGAGCACTGGTGAGGCCATGCCTGAGCCTTGTCGGTCGGGAGCTGAGAGTAACAGGGGTTTTGCCAACTCTGTCTTACAGGTGGCAGGAGGCCTTTTTGCCTGGGTAACACCGGAGGAAGGAGCTCTTCGAGCCCTGTGTGTGGACATCCTGGGCTCGCTGGACGTCTCTCTGAGAGGGATGACCAAAGTAAGTCACCCTGTGCCCTGCTGCTGTGGCCACTTCTTGCCTTCAGGACATTTTTCTTCGTGCTTCCCCATGCTGTGAACCTCTCCCCTCACATGTGCTGAAGCACACAAGGCTCAGGGAAAAGCAGACTGTCACTTTTGTCTTTGAGCTGAATAGAAATGCTGATGTGGTGAATTGCCTGGTTCTTCTCTGCAGCTCCTGTGGCCGAGGCTGCTGCAGTACGTAGTGCCAGCCCAGTACAGCGGCATGCTGATCCCGCTCTCCCGCTGTCTCCAAGCCCTAGTTGAGAGACGGGAGCGCGCAGGGTGTGAAGAAGACGAGGAGGAGCCTGACGCCGTGGACTCCCAGGAGCGAGGTAGAAGCTAATGGGTTCAGCCAGGGGCTTGGCCAGTCTGTGTCTACATGCACCCTGCCAGCCCTCAGCAGAAGCCTGGGAGAACCAAAGGGCGGAGCCAGGCTCTGCTGCTGGGCACGAGGGGCTCTGCCCTGCATTGCCCCTTGCCCAGCGCAGAGGCCCGTCTCTCCTGCTCGCAGCACTCTCCTGGCGAGCCGGGGCTTGTTCCTGGCCATGTTGGAGCTGCCTTCGTCCCGTGCTGGGCAGCCCTGGGGATTTCTCCCGGGTCAGCGCCGTGGCAGCACAGCTGCTCTCAGCCCTCAGCCCTGTGTGGGGCATCGGAGGCGCGATGGGCACGGCATGGCAGGGGCTCGTTGGCTCACCTAGCCTTTCTTCCTCCCCACAGCCCGGCTGCCGGCTCCCCAGGCCCTGCTGGCTCGACTGCTGGTGAGTAGTGGGGCCCGGGGGAAAGAGCTTTTCTGGCCAGGGGTGGTGGGGGAGCCCAGGGCAGAGATGCTGTTGAGGCCCGTGCCGGGATCCCCCAAGGAGGAGGTAGTGTGCCTGAGACTGCCTGGGCCTGTCCGGTATCCCACTCCTTTCTTGGGGCTAGCAGCACCCCGGGTGCAGGAGCGGCATCGAGCTCCCTCCATCCCTCCATCCCTCCCTCCCTCCCTCCCGGGAAAAACTGCAGCTCTGGTGGCAGGAGTGAACCTTCTCTCCTGCCCTCGCCTAGGTGGTGGCAGCAGCTCCTCACAAGAGCGGCGAACGTGCAGTCGCTGCCTTGCAGCTGCTGCAGGCCCTGCATGGCAGGATACACCGAGCCTTGGGGGTGGTGTGGACTACCGAGATCCCCCTCCTGCTGCAGTACTTGGAAGGTAAAGTGCGGGTGGGGAGGGAGAGGCTGGGGGGAGGGAAGGGGGTCAGGAAAATGCAGCTTCCCAGCGTGACAGAGGAGAATTGTCCCCAGTTCCCCAGCACTTGCTCTGCAGCCTTTCCCCTTCCAGGGAGCCAAAGCTGAGGCTGGGGGCAGCCGTCCCCCAGTGTCGATTTGGCCCAGGGGATGGATGGGGCTGTTGATGTCCTTTTGGAGGGCAGGTCTTGGCGGCACCCCCATGTCCTGGCCGGGACGGTGTTTGGGGGAGGGACAGGACTGGTGCTCCTGGAGGGGGTGCAGCCCCTGGCTTTGGAGAACCAAGTTGCCAGGCCAGGCCAGGTTTGCAGCAGCTGTCCTTGGCAATAGCCTGGGAGAAGAGCTGCAAATGGGCAGAAAGTGGTGGGTCATTAAGGAGAAAATGTGTGTTGCCAATGCACCCTGGAACGCAGTGGTCGGAGTTGTTCTGGGAGCTGCAGTCAAGCAGTGGGGATCTGTTGTGGACAGCACGTCCTTGCCCAGCTTGAATCAGTGGCCCTGACAAATGTCCCTGGGATCCCTCCTGTGTCTTTGGCCTCACAAGGGCTTTGGTGTAGGTGCTTGTAGGCCCTTTCTAGCCTGATGGCCTGGGAATGTTGGGAGGTCTGACCGCAGAGGAGACCACAGGGCTCGTCTTTGGTGTGAGCTTAAATAGCAGCGACGGCTTTTGCTTCCTCTTGCTTTCTAGGGAAAACCAAGAGGTCCCTGGACTCTGCAGAGTGGGAGCATTGTGTGCTCAAGGTACAGCATCCTTGGGGGGTGTCACAAATAGAGGGGGAGAAGAGGGAACAGACAAAGTTGTGGGAGGAAGCTCGGGGCTGCCTGTGTAGGCAGCAGGAGTTGGGGGCACCTCCTGAGTGCCCTGTGCCTCCCCCCGCAGTAGGTGCCTGCCCACTCAGAGGAGCTGCTGTCTGCGCACGTGCCACGGCTGATGGCTAATGCCCTCTATCGCTGTGGCACACGCCTTAGCACTGCCTCCTCCTCTATGTCTGGCATGCCGGGGAGGTCTCGCCTGAGGTGTTAGGAGAAGAGGGAGGCTGGTGAAAAGAGGGCTGGGTGGGGCAGGGGAAGAGTCTGCCGTTCCCAGTAGCTCCCCTCAGCAGTGTCCCGGGACATGCGAGCGTAGAAAGCATCCTGGCCAAGGGCAGGGGAACACTCGCTTCCTCTCTGTTCCCCACAGTTCCTGCGAGCGTCACTGGAGCCCATCGAGGACAGGGCCTGGACCATGGGCCTGAGCCAGGAGCTGAGCCAGCAGCTGGGCAGCTCTGCCCCCGGCTCCTGGGAGAAGGTGTGTCTCCTGCCCCGCGCCAGGGCTGGGGCTCTGCCCACGCAGGCGGTTTTCATTGCTTCCCCTTCTCTTGCCCCCAAAATGCACCTCCCTGGGCTACTCCAGTGGCTGGCTACCACCAGGGGTGGTCGGGTCTGTCTGGGGCCAGACCTTTCCTGACAGGTCGGTCCATGACCACATCTCGGACGTGGCCTCCTCTCTTGCAGCTTTTCCTGTACAAGGCCCTTGGGACAGTGCTGGCAGCTTGTCAGGATCTCAGACACGTCCAAGGGCAGGTGCTGAGGTTCCTGCAGGAGACAAACCCTGTGCAGCTGTCTGAAGCCCAGGTGAGGTGATGTTCCTGTCCTGCGCATCCCCTGCCTGTTCCTGGGGGAGAGGCAGGGCTGCTCCAGACCTCGATTTCCCCCTTGCTGCCATTTCCCCCTTGCCGCAATGTCCTGCCTGGCCGTTGTTGCTGGCCATGGCCGAGTGCCTGGGCTGGAGCCAACTCCCTGTTTCTCTGTGGTTGCAGGGAATGATTTCTGTTGTGTCCCACACGGCTGAGAGCCACTTCCATCTGGTCTTGGACACAGTGAACATGTTCTCCACCGCTTTCACCAGAGGCTGGTTTTATCAGACTTCCATGGGCTGGAAGGTAAAGGAGCCAGGGTTTCCCTGTTTGGCTTTCCTTTTTTGGCCTTCTTTCACTTCTACACCTGCAGCAGCCAAGTTGTGGCAGCTGCCTTGAGATAAGCATTCGTGTAAGAGCTAGCCGAGACCTCTGTTTCAGAGGGGACGTCCTGGCATTGGGGCCCCTGAGGTGTCTTTGGAGAGGAGGGGGTTTGACACCGGGTGGATCAGAGCCACCCAGCTGGGGCAGCTGCAGCGGTTGCTTGCTTGCAGCCACCTTGCCCCTGACTTAACTTCAGCAGGAGCTGGCGACAAGGGGGTGGGCACGGTGTGACACTCTGACCCTTCCCCAAAGCTGAGGGCCAAGAGCAGGAGCCTGGTGAAGTCTCACTGGCTCTGCTCCCCACCTGGGGGCTGTGGGGAAGCCTTTCAGGGCAGGGCAGGGCCCTACAGAGAGAGCGGTGCAGCCTGGCCTGGGGAGGTGAGCAGAGTGGGCTCATCTGCACCCCTGACGAGCACGGGCTGTGTGTCTGAGCAGGACCGTGACAGGCTCTGTCAGATACCTTTCCACAGAAAGGTTCCAGGCAGCTCCCCGACCTCTCAAATCAGTGGTAAAAGAGCCAGCAGTGTGTGCGATGCTGGCTGTACCTCATCCCCATCCCCATGCGAGATCCCAAGCTGTGGGATGGGAACAACTTCTGGCCTTGGAACTCGCAGCTCGAGGAGTGGCCTGGGGAGCTGCTGGGAGGTGCCCAGGGAAACAAGGAGCTGGTGAGGGTGCAGGGCAGGGCCTGCCGCAGGAGCCTGCCAGAGTCCCGGGGCTGACCTCTCAGGGCATCTCTGTTGACACAGGTCCAGCAGCAGCAGAAGATGGAGAGCGCCCAGGCCATTCGTGCTGCTCTGATGTGCACCTACAGCGGCATTGCACTGCGTGCCCCCAAGGAGCAGCTGCTCACCCGCGTGGATAAAGAAATCGTGGGCAACATCCTGCGGCTCTCCAGAGCTAAACAGAGGGTAGGAGCATGGGGCACACAGGGCAGGGATGCCTGGGTGTCCCAGCTTCAGCCCCTTGGGGCTGGGGTGCACCGAGGTGGACGGTCCCTTTCTAAAGATCTCCCAAGGAAGGGTTTGTCCTCAACGTCCAGATCCAGCCCCCCATGGGTTTCCCCTGCCCATGCTCTTCTTCCACCTCTCAGCCCTTCAAAGAGTTGAAGGGGTGCTTTGCTCTCTTTGGCCTCAGGACTTGCAGCTCAAGCTCGCCCTGGTGCAGAGCATCACCGAGGTCAGCTGTGCCATCCAGGCTGTGGGCGACTGCGGCAGCTTTGAGCTGTCCTTAAAGCAGGAGGCAACGTGGACCTTGCTGGTGAGTGCCTGTAGCCGGGGCGGTCGCACGGGGGAGTTTTGGGCTGTGCCATCGGACTCCTTACCCCAGAGGCACGATGGTCTCTGGGCTTCACGTGAGCTCCTGGAGCTGTGTCCGGAGCTGGTGGGGCTCTTGAGTGCTGGTGCTGGGTGGCTGTGGCTGGGGAGCAGGGTCCCTCCTGCAGTGCCTTTGGGGATGCGTGGGGGTGACGGGGCAGTGTCTGCCCAGGCCTGGCAGCAGAGCCTGTCCCCAGGGGAGGCGGGAGGGCTGTCTCGTGCCCCTGCCAACTCTGTGCTTCTCTCTCTGGGACTTGCAGGACTGGATCAAGGGGGAGCCCTGGGACTCCCTGGTGTATGGAGTGTTCCAGGCCCTGGAGGAGTTGAGGTGAGGTCTGTTCCCCGGGCTGTGGGGACTCCCAGTGTGCCCCATCCCAGCTGGCTGGGGCAGCCCCAGTGGCCTTGAGCATGGGGCCGGGAGCTGCTGGGGCTGTGGAGTGGGAGGGTGTCCCCCATGTCGGGTGTCTCCCACAGGAAGGGAGCCCCCGGGGTTCCTTAACCTGGGGGCAGGGGTTTGCCTGCTGCCTGGGAGGAGGCAGGAATTGCTGGCGCTGAAGGCAGTGCTCGCTGGCGTGGGCGGGGGTGTTGGATTTGGGGCCCTCGATTAGGAGGAACCCAGGTGTGGTTTGAGCCACTCTGGAGACAGTAAATCTCCTTTGTGTTTTCTCTTCCTTTTTCCTCTGGCCAGCAAGCTGAGGCCACCTCTGAGGCGGGAGGAAAATCACAAGCTGCTGGCAGTGTGCTGCCAGACTGTCTTGTCCTGTCCTTCCAAGGAGCGGATGAAAAAGGGCAGGAAGACAGTGAGGGCAGCTGTGAACATGCAGGTACCCGCTGGCCAGTGCCTGCCCACCCCTGGGTCAGGATCCCCCCTCAGTGCGCCCCGGCAGCCCCCATGATGCAGAACCTCAGCTCTGCTTTCCTGCTTTCAGCTTCTGCACAGGAGATGCGTGGAAGATCTGGGCCATCTCCTAGAAACCTTTCTGGAGGCAGAGGTGACCTCTGCCTGCTTTGATGACATGGTCCATGTGAGTAGCCGTGGGGCAAGAGGGAAAGTGTTTCAGGGGCAGAGAGTGGAGGCCTTAGAGGGTGTTAGGAGGTGGATACCTTTCCTGCGGGAATGTGGGGCTTTGGCTCCTTGCTCTGAGGCTGTGCGTCTGGCCGGGGCCAGGGGCTGAGCTGGGGGACGGGAGCGCCCGGCCACTGCAGCCTCAGGCCAGGCAGAGCAGTGGGCCCTGTTGGAGGGAAAGCCCAGAGCCAGCCCTGAGCTGGCTGAGAGCAGCCTGGAGGAAGGCTGGAGTGGGGAGACGCTGGCAGGGTAGCAACAGCAGGCTCAGGGCAGAGGCAGCTGGAGGGAGCGAGGCAGTGGAGGCAGCAGTGCCAGTGCTCGGTGGGGCTGGGGTTGGCACTGGGAAGGGGCCAGAGAAGGAGGGAGTTGGAGAGGGATCTCCGGGAGAGAAAGATGCCTGTTGTGAGAGAGATGCACCCTGCCTCAGGTCCTGAAGGGCTGGCTCACCTCAGCCAAAGAATGGGAGCGGGAGAGAGCCCTGCAGGTTTGTGCCCATGTGCTGGGAGCTTGCAAGGAGCGATTCGAGCTCATGGTGAGTAGAGCCCCCTTGCGTGCCCTGGCGCCCTTTTCCCACCATTCATGGCCCCAGAAGGGAACCCTGCCCAACTGGGTGCTGGGTTTTGGGGCTCCAGGGATTACGGGGCAGCCCTTCTGCCTGCCCCTCTGCCCGGTCGCTGCTCAGGGAGCAGGATGGGCGATAGAGGCGAGCGGGTGCTGGGGCTGCCTGCGACCCTTTTCCTGCTGCTCTGCCCTGCAGAGAGGACGTCCTTGCAAGCGGTTCGGCTCCCTGGTGGGATTGCTGGCAACTCTGACCAGCGACTGCCTGGCCACGTCCCGCCAGAGGGCATGGGTCTGCCTTGGCTACCTTCTCCAAATGCAAGGTAAGGAGAGTGGGCGCTTCCCAGCCTTGCTCAGCCTGATCCTCCCTCCCTTCCCGGCCTGGCACCGCTGGGATCCTGCAGGGCCAGGCCCTGTCCCCAGGAGGGAAGCGGGAGGCAACGTGCTTGGCTGGTTTTGTGCCCCCACCCTGTTAGCCCTCTGCCTCCCTGGACATGTCAGGAAGGATCCCTGGGAGAGGGTCGCTGAGTCCCACCTCCGCAGCGCATGTGTGCGGTTGGTCAGGGCCATCCCCCACTGCTGTCTGAGAGCAGGACATTGCCACCAATGCTGGGGACTGTCCCCCTCCATGTCTGCCCCCCTCCATGTTCCAGGAGAGACAGAGGGTGGTCAGACAACTCGCTCGGATGAGGCCCCTGACATTCCAGAGGGTGCCTTCCCCCTTGCTCCCTGCCTTGAGCCTGGAGAGACAGGCAGCTCCCTAGGCAAACTATCCAAACTCATCGCCGCCAGGGAAGAACTCTCCTGCTGAGCACAAGAGAGGAAACCAATTTGCTGCCCAGAGCAAACTGGGCAGGGAAGAGGGATCTGAACTGCAGGCCCGGGGCGTGCCGCAAAGGGTTGTGTTTGAACCGTTTCCTCTTCAGGCAGCAGGGTCTGCCTGTGCTGAGGCAGTCACGGGGAGGTTTCCTGCCTCCCAGAGACAATGGTGGCCTGTGTGGGAACAGGGGACACAGCTGCTGGGATCAGAGGCCAGTAGCTGCTGAAACCCTGAAGCCCCAACAAATGGTTCGAGGAGGAAGAGGGCTCTTTCCAGCCCGGGATTTGTCAGCCATTTATCGGGCTCAGGAAATCCTGCTGCACCGAGTTCAGGAGGGCCCTGGGTTTCCCTGTGGCTTTCACTGCCACCCCCTGGGTTCTCCTTTAGCAGTATCTAGGGCCAGAGGTTGCCTTTCTGTGGGCGTGACTCCCCTTTTCTTCTGGTGTTTGTTCCAGCCAGGACCATGGAGGTGGTGCCTCAGGCAGATGAGATCAGGTGCCTTGGTGAGGAGCTGAACAGCCCAGACACCGTGCAGACCTGCGCCAAAATAGCAAAGGTAACTGGCCCCAAAAGAGCGGGGTGGGGGCCCAGCTCCTGGGCTCCTGCACATCTCCCTGCTCCCCTCCAGCGTCCCTCGCTGTCTCCAGAGCAAGCTGTCCAGGATGGCTGTTGTTAGCAAGTAGCAGGAGGCTCTGAGACAAGACTGTCCTTTAGGCATGCTGGAGCAGATACCGTATATGTGTGCGTGTGTGATTGCCCTTGTCAGAATACAAATTTGGTACATAATAAGCAAACAACATGGGGGGCGACACTTCCCAATCGGGTAGCTGCATCAGATGTGAACAGCACTGTATGCATAGCAGGAGGAAAAAGTGATTGCCCCCTGCACGACTGCCGAACTAACAGTTCTGTCAAGTTTCCTTTCCATTCTGAATTGCTGGAGCAGAGCTGTGACGTGGTCTCTCTTGTTCCTGACTTCTCTCCAGGCTGTTTGCAAGTGCATCCCTCCAGCGCAGGCTACAGACTTTCTGACTGCCGTCCTGCCCAGCTTGCTGCACGTCACACCCACGTGTGTGAAGCCACTATGGAAGTGGGTGTTCATCTTCCTGGTGGAATGCAGGAAGGAAATAGTCCAGGAGGTAAAGGCGACCTTTTTCCCATTTGACTTTGTCTTTGCTCCTGTTGGCTGTTTAACGACACCCTGTGCAGTTGGCACAGGCTCAAGAAATGCCACCTGTGTGTCGAGCCAAGGGGCTGCTGAAGGACTCAGGTGCCCTTGCAGAGGCCCTGCAAGGCGTCTTCAGGGTCTCAAAGAGCGTGTTTGGTTTTGCTCTTGCATCGCTACACACATGTGGGGAGAGTTCTTCAAGCGTTGGGTGTGAAACGTGCCCGTGTCCTCTGTGTGCACAAGGGCACGCAGCTGCTCGTACGGTTGGGCCCAGGCACATGCAGTGACTGAGTCTGTGCGTGTGAGCGCGTGCATGTGTGCGTACGTGTGCACAGTTGCCAAGAGCACACCCAGCTCCAGACGTGAGCCAGGGCCAGGCAGGGTGGAAGGGGTGAGGTTTCAAGCTATGTCTGGACTCTGTGTCACGGGAGCAGGCACTGCTCCTGTGCTGAATGACTGTGTCTGGGCCCCGCAGGAGGGGGTAAAGGATGCACCGAGCCCTTCTTTCTCCTCCATTTCCATTCAGGTGCCAAAAATCCTGAAGACCCTTTGCACCTACATGCGGCAGAGCACCCACAGGCCCTTCCTGCTCTGGGCCGTGTTTCTCCTCGCCCACTTTCACCAGGAGCCCGTCGTCAGCAGTCTCCTCCGGAAAGGTCTGCCCATGGACAGGTACGTGCACCAGCCACTTCCCCACTGTAGTCAAACAGCTTGCGTGCACTGGGGTGGTCCAGGTAAGAAACAGGTCTTTTTTCTGCCTGAGCTGTCTTGAGTGTTGCAAGACTGTGTGCTTGTGTCTCTGCCGTGACGGGGGCGTTGTAAGCCCCATTGCAGAGGAGGAGAAGGTTTGAGGGCACTGCAGGACTGCGAAGATACGGGCTCAGGGGTGAACATCTGTTCCCTTTCAGTGACATGGTGGAGCTGTGGAGGAGCCTGGGGAGAAGCACCATTGGGATTCAGGTCCTGAGGTGCTTAGTGGAGAAACTAAACAGAGCACGAAACAACTGCCTGGGGACCAACTCCTCCGCTTGTGAGTGGCACAACCATGAGACTGCTCTGGAGACTTTGATGGTACGTTCAATGGCAGACACGTTTCTGTAGCTTTGCATCTGCTTTGTAACTCCTGCTTCGGAAAAGGGGGAGTCAGGTGCCCTTTGCAGATGCCCCTGGAGACTCCCAGGGCGCTGTGCTGGGCCGGCCTCAAGCAGTGTGGGGAGCTGGGACAGTGTTGTGCTCCTGAGCCACAAGGCTGTCGCAGAAGTGACAATTGCGGACAGTAACCCCCCTGCCCCAGGCAGGCAGGGGAACCAGGCTGGTGGGAAAAGGCCTTGCCTGAAGAGGGGCTTCTTGGTCACGGTTCTCTGCAGATCACCCATGCCATCTCCGAAGTGGTGCTTGCCCTGAGGAGCACAGAGGAGCTCAGGCAGCTGCTTCCCCACCTCCTTCCCAGCCTCCTGAGGTGGGCCAGCGAAACCCTGGGCGAGGAGCGGCTGCTTTCTCCCCTGGGAGAAGGCGGAAGGCAACTGTTCCTCAAGGGCCAGGTGCTTGAGGAGAAGCCGTGCAGGTAAGGAGCCGAAGGGGCAGATGGAGGGGCTGGCTTCGGTTCCCCTCGCCAAGGCACGTGCCTTTGTGGGGTTGAGGGAGGGCTTTGCCTGCCCCGCTTCCTAGATGAGCAAACTGCTCGTCGTGGTTGAGTGTACTTCTGCTCCTTCATGGGGAAACCCCAGCTCCCAGGCAGGACGATCTGAGGCAGCTCGTGCTGTGGACGGCTGTCATCTTGCCTTCTGCATACCCTTGCATGCACAATAGCGTTGCACTCCCTCAGCGGACCCCAACCGGGGGGGAGCGTGACTCTTGCGGGCAATGGCATCATTCTTCACAAAATGCTGGTGGGAAGAGGTATTAGGTGTTGCCTTGGTTCTCTAGCATGGAGTCAGTCCAGGGGCGTGGAGTTTCTTCTGCTTCAGTGGGTTTGGGGCATGATGAAAATGCCAGTGTCGTTAGCTGCAGTCTACGAAGCATCATTCCCGGGGTATTTAGCTCTGCTAAAGAGAAATCTTCCCCTAAGCTGCTGTGATTTGATCTTTCTTTGGTTTTGTGGTGTTGCTGCTGTTTTGATTTTTTTCTTGTTTTGTTTGCCTGTGTTTTGACTGGGTTTGTGTTTTGTTTCTTTTGCCAGGGTTTTCCTTATGGCTTTAGAGTTGGTGCTAGGCAAATGCATGGCAGAGAAGTGGATGCGGCTGCTCATGAATCGGGCAGCGTGGGCTCTCCTTGAAGACCCCCTGACCCATTCTGATGGGGTGCGTCTCCTGACCAGGTAAGAGCCGCAGGGATGCACATGGCTGCCTCCTGCGGGGCTGTGCCCAGGGAAATGCCTGCAGGACCCTTCCAGCATGCCTGGGAAGCCGTCCTGAGCTGAAGAATAGTATCTGCATTGGTGTACATGAATTTTGGCAACCTGGCCTTCCTGGGTAACTGTGTGTCCCTCGCTTGTGCTCCCTTGCGCAGCGTCCTGGTCCAGGCTGGGCTTCTATCACCCTGTCTGAAGCAGACCCTCTTCCCATGGCTGGATTCCTGCTCAGTTAAGCTGCGGGTGACAGCTACAGCCTTCTTTGCTGAGGTAAGGCAGGGGGTGGGGAAGGAAGGGTTCAGAGGGTTTTAGTGAGATCCGGCTCCTTGGGACGTCTGTTTTTGTGGGAAGATCCCTGGAGCGGAGCAGACAGGGGAGCGCCTGGCCAGGACCAGGTCCCCACAGCACTGCCTGTGTCCTTCCAGCTCTCTTGGGACTGCAGCACAACAAGGACCCGCGAGTGAAGCAGGCACTAGAGGAGTCTCTCCACGATACCTGTCCCCAGCCAGCACCAAGGAGTTAATTAAATAAAGCTCAGCACAAGATGCCTAAAGGGCAGTGTATCTTTTTTCCCCCGATGGCACCCTTGTGCTTGGCGGGACCACATGTGGGTGACACCGAGGCTGGGGGCTGCCAGCTGCATGGCCCCTCCCGGATCTTCGTGGGCTGGGCACAACGCAGTCATGCTGGGACAGACCCCAGAGCAGGGGTCTCCCCATGGGGTCCTGGGGCCTTGCCGTGCCCTCCCACTGCCCATGGGGATCCCCTTGCCACCCCTCCCACCACGGCACGACCACCTCTGGCACCAGCAAGGGCTGGTGCAGGGAACAGCCCAGGGAACACCCTGACCATACCACCACAGCAGGCTTTGCCCTCCCCGGTGTCCTGCCATGCTGGGCCCCCCCACAGCACTTGCCCAGGGACAGAGTGGGGGGGTATCAGGGGAAAAGGGGGGCACTGGGGGGAGTAGGGGGCACTGGAGGATGGGTGGGGAGAACCAAGGGAGGCACAGCAGTTTAGAGGGCTGTGGTCAGGGGGCAGAAGGGGGGCACTGGGGGACAAGTAGGGAATGTCGGGGGATCTTAAAGGGTCAGCTATGGCTCAGGGGCTGAGCAGAGGGACAGAGTGTAGCAGAGGGCTCTGGCTGGCCCATCGGACCCCTGCCCACTAACACAGGCCCCACTGGTGCTGCTCCCCAGCCCCGGCGGGCCTGGGCACATCTGTGTGGGGCAGGGGCAGCTCCACACAGGGAGCCCACCAGCAGAGATGCGGTTTCATCCCTCAGGCTGCT
This sequence comes from Gavia stellata, assembly GCF_030936135.1. Lineage (NCBI taxonomy): Eukaryota > Metazoa > Chordata > Aves > Gaviiformes > Gaviidae > Gavia > Gavia stellata. The sequence goes on along the minus strand of NW_026776621.1, from coordinate 76,813 downwards.
GGGCACCCTGGCCCCGCTGCGAGCCCATGTAAGCCTCTGGTCCCCTGTCCTGGGAGTCCCACCATCCGTGTGTTCCTAACTGAAGACCCTGCAAAGATTGCTCAAACACGTGCTCCTGCCTTGCACAGTCACGTTCCTTGACAGAGGTGGGGCTGGAGCTGGAAGAGGGAGTCAAGCCCCTGACTGGGTGGAACACCAGGCCTGGGGAGGCTCCTGCTGTGGAGGGGGCACCAGCAAGGGCCGAGGTGCTGGGGGTTTCCCTGGGCACCAGCAGTGCTGAGGGCTCTGGTAATCCTGGGAGGTGAGCGTGCCAGGCACGGGGCAAGCGACTGAGCTGGACCTTCTCCAGCAGCAGGCATTTGTATGAGGGGGGCTCAGAGGGACCCCTGTCCTGCCCCACTGCTGCAGGTCAGTCTGAGGCACGTGTGAGCCCTGGCTCCCTGCACATCGGGCTTTGCGCTGCCCTCAAATGGTCTGAGCCTCCTCCCAACCCCACAGAGCTTCTCAGCCCTGCCGGTAACTCCTATTTCCCCCTGACTTGCCGCTCGCACGGACCAGACGCCTTGGTTCAGCTGCATCTCCTGAAAGAAAGCAAAGGACCAAGAAGCCAGAGACATGGGGAGAGAGGTCCCTGCAGAGTGGAGTCCCTGGAGATCATCCCTGGGTGTAACCAGAGAGGAGCAGACTAAGCCATGGAAGAGGCTTCTCACTTTATTAAAGTAACCCTTCCTCCACACTGCAAGAGGACAGGCGAGGAGAGCAGAGTCCAGATGCACGGACCTGCACACGTTTGCTCTTGAACGGGGCTGGCTCGTGGGGGTGCAGCCTCCAAGACACTAAAACAGAGTGGCTGAAACCGACGGCACAGCACGTCTCACCCAAAGCCAGGACAGAAAGCCTGCACCCAGCTGCCCAAACCCCCCAGATGTGAACTGAGGCTCCTGCCCTAGACCAGAACATGGCCAGACAGACCGGGCAGGAGGTAGAGCTGCATTTACAGCACGGCCGCTCGGCTGCAAAGACCCGCTCCACCTGGGATCGTAACAGAGGCAGGCTGGCTGCTCCTCACACTTTGAGCAGGGGAGGTATTGATTGCCAACAACAACAACTCCACATCTGTCAAAGGCCACGACCCTGCCGTCAGCTGGGGAAAGATGGCCCAGATGGCCGGACAGGCTCCTCGGCTGGGTCCCTTACTGACCTCGCTGCACCTCCAGAACAAGAACCTTGTGCCGCATTGTTGCTGCGACCGGAATTGCCATCTCTAAGGTAGGAACTCAGCTGCAGGGCTTAAAAATGAAGAAGTAAACAAAGCTTGCCTCCATTTCCACCATGCACCACTCCTGTTCTGAAGCACGGTGTCTGCCATTTCAAATTACATCTCCCTGCAAACAGGCCCATCTCCCAGCAATAGGGCCAAGACAGGGTTATTTGCTGTCACAAATGTGATACTGTCACTTACGTTTATCTTGCAAATGCACGCTCAATTACTCTTGGACAGAGATTGTAACGCTCAACTAGCAGATGCAGAATGATAGAATAAACCGATCTGTGCTATGAGGGTGTATATGCACAGCGCGGGAGCAGATTACCAACCGGTAAGATCTTCCTGACAGAGATTTTATATTCTGCAAAGCTTAAGCTTTTCGTGCGAAAGTTTTATATTTGCGAGAAAATCGTTAGACTTTCACCAATCAGAAATACTTGACACAGTAGCTCCAACTCAAATTACTTTCTTTCCTGAAACACCTGGAAAAATTTCATATCAAGTCTCATGAAAAAGTGGAGTTTTTTTCCCAAATCACCTCCATCGCCTTATGAAAAATAGACTTTTGGCTCAGACCCACCGCTGTGGGCCAGGCCAGCTGCAGGGCTTGCAACACACAAACCCGCACAGCCTTTCCCTCGGACACTGCCGCAGGGACCCTCACGCAGGTGGTAACAGGGAGGAAAGCCTTGGGGATGAAGTCACTAGGCTGCCTCAGCATTGCCTGGAGCAGCTCCACACAGGGACCAGCCCCACTTTGGTTTCACATGGGCAGGATAGGACAAATTCATTTTAATACATACTAACTAATTAGTATGAAAGCAGATTCTCCCACACGCTGGGAGCCCAACTGTGCCTCCCCAATGCCGCACCTTAGGAAGACGGACGAGCACTTCCCTGTTTCTCATCCTCTCAAGAACAACCTTCTGCAAGATGCTAAAGCCCACGACATCCCGTCACCAGAAGACAGGAATAACAAGTTCCCTGTCCATGGACTGAGACATTGCCTGTTCGCACTGCCCGCCATTCACATTGCTGCCCCTGTGCACTCGCACCTCTAACACACGTTCTTAAGAGAGAGGCTGTAGCCCTGGCTTCCAAGGGAATTATGAAGTCAGGGGCGAGGAGCGACAGCTCCAGTGTCACTGGCAAGTCACCCCTTCTGACACTAGAGGAGCGGCACATTACAGCTCCGGGAGCAGTGGGGAGGATCTCTTGCTGAATGGATTAATGCAGCACGAGGTGTTGCAAATCCCCTGAGCCCTTCCTCGCTCCCTCCACTCCTTTGTCTCTCCCCTCCTCTCTTCATTCACAATCACCTCCACATTAGTAACAAGCGAGTTGGAAGGCCAGTACGAAAATTTCAGAGCAGACCAAAATCCAAACGCACTTTTGCCCATGATATTCTACCACTCCTCCGACTTACCTAGTCCTGTCCCAGCTTCTGCTCTTTTACTTGCTTTTCTCCAAAACAGAGGCATATCACATCCTGGAGAGGGGGGAAACACCCCAAACAACAACAACAAAAAAGGTTTATTAAAGAAAGATCAAAAATTAGGTGGGAGGTACAGTGCATAACAGACCTTTCAGGAGGAGGACTTCCAGGGAGAGTTTTCTGCCCACAAAGCACCAGCGCCCCTGGGAAGAAAACTGATCAAAACTGCAGCCACTGAAGACCCTCTATCCCCTCCTCTGTTCTTACTCTATTTGATAATCGGTTGATTACTGGTCGGATTCCTTCCCTACTTTCAGTTCTGAGGGGATATTGCTTAATTCTTACAGGCCGCGCCCCTGATTTGAGCCTGACCATTACTGGGGAGGCATTTTTCGCTTTTCCTGGTATTTCTGAGGCCCATACCCCTGGATATACTTGGTTCTGGATTTCCTCAGGTACTTCTGAGCTAACAGGAGTATCTCTGAGGGCCAGACTCAGAAGTTCAATTAGCTGGTCATCCCCACTTGAAGTTCTACTTTTCCTTTCTCAAATTTTATCTCCACTTTTAGTTGTTCCAATAAGTCTCGCCCCAACAGAGGTTTTGGTGAGTTAGGCACATATAAGAATTTGTGTATTCCCAATTCTTTTCCCAATTTAAATTTAAGAGGTTTTTAAAAAATACCCCTTTTCACTTTGGCCAGTAGCTCCTGTACCATTACAAAACCATCATCCGTAGGTGTTAAAGCTTGGTTGATAGGTTTCATCCTGAGAAAATAAAATCAAGGACGGGGTCTGCCCTTTCTCTGTCATTCTGAGCAGCGGGGCTGCTGCCTCCGAGAAGCACCGCTGAGGCGGGAGGGGCCCCCTTGGGCGCTGGTTGGGGCACACACCACGCAGCACCGCGCTCGGGCCTCGTCACAGCGGTTTTATTGGGCTCCAGCTCCATCCCCAGCCGGGGGAGGCCGCGGGGACGTTTCCCTGCTTCCCCCCATCCGGGAAACGCGGTACCGGCTCCCCCTCAAAACCAACATCAATTGCAACAAGGTATTCTAATTCAAGGTTCCATTGAAGGGCCATTTCTCCTCATCATCCAATTTATACAAAGGCCACCACTGATGACCCAATAATAACAAAAATGGCTCTTCACATCAGTTTTCTGTATGTTCAGGTTAGTTCTTTCAGTCAGACACAGAAATCAGAAGTGATTTCTTCTTCTTTTGCAGAAGTAATCAGTCTTTTAAGTAGTTATTGCTAAACAGTGCAGAAGCTACCAAAAGAAGTTGAAGCAGGTACTTTCCTCCTCACAAGCAGCATATCACTGAAGTGCTTCCCCTATTAAATTCTCTTGTCTACTCTAAAGGGTCCCTATTTTCCCTGCCCCCAAGGTAAACTCCAGAGCTATTCATGGGGTTTCAAAGAAAGGCACATGTAGTTTACCTGCCTTTAAAAAAAAAAAAAAAAAAAAAAGGGACTCAGAGCTCTGAATGGAGAATGTTTACTGAATACTGTACAGACAAATTAACCAAAGAGCAAACATTAATGGGAAAAGCTGGGAGCAGAATGAGAAGCACCACACAACTAAAGCTATCCCAAGCACTTAGGCCTCTATCAAGGACCACAAGCCCTGAGGCTGATGATGGCTCTTGGATGAGTTTCCCTCCCCCAGGTGGAAACACCTCTCAGAAACACTGTGCTCAGACCAAGGAAGGAAAAAGCAATACACACCCCACCCCCACATCTAAAGGCATGCCACTCCATTCAAAGGTAAATTTTGATTTATTTAGATGAACTGCCTGGCCAGTTTTAGCACCTGCCTCTAGAGTATACCGACTTCATCCACCCCTACCCACAAAAACTTTTGACTGAGTGCCGAGTAATGTGGAGTCAGGTGGACTTAGACACGCTGCTACCAGGGGACTGGATTTTTAACCTATTTACAAGTATTCGTTGCTTTGAAGCTGCCCGAGGGTCAGCATGCCCTCGCTACTGGAGGTTCTTGCTCTGCGCAGGCACTAAGGAAGACATTTCTGGCGACAGGTTATTTTAAAGCACAGCAGAACATACCATTTATGACCTCCTGAGAATTATCTCCCAGACAGATCAGGAACAAGGGCAAAACTTGTATATGTAACATGCATTTGGGTTACGTCACTGTTAAACATGTTACAAATCTGTAATATAAAAACTCACCTACACACTGTACGAGGGTGAGCAGACACTTCTTTATTGCAGCACTGGACGCACAGGGGATCGCTCCACCTCGTGTGCGTGCTTAGTTTCTCTGCTACAAAAGTTATATACAATCAAAGTATACATATTCATCACATTTCCAAGAAACAATTAACATACTCATACCATTTCCGAGAACTCATTAATATATGTAAATGCTCGTGACGCATGCGCCTCCAGGTACACAGGTGGTTGTCTAAGGTCCTCTGGTGGTCGGCCATAGTCTTCCTCATCCTGTCCTTTAGTCGAACCCCATCTTTGCGCAGGCTCAGGTTGGTTGCAAAATTCCATTCTTGGCATCTTCCTAAGTTTTCCTCCATTTACTGACCAGGCCTACAATTTGTCATTCTCTTGACAAGCAAATCCTACCTATTCACAATGCTACATTGTTCAGCAGTTAGTTTATGATTAAATCAGAGATAAATCATACCTAGTTACCTTCATACAGAATATATGTAATTTAATTTTTATTAATCGCTCTCTGGATTATACTGTTCTATCAATAGCCATACTTAAAATAATCAATGGTTGTTTCTATTAATATTTATTGATTGGCATTCTTGATATTCGAATCAAGGTGGGAAAGGTAAGGAACTTTCCAAGCAGCATCACTGGCCAGGTCACATTGTTACGGGACCCCGACAAAACTGCTCTATTCGATTCTTCATCGTTCCCTCTCATTACGATTAGTAACATCTTGCTACAAGTAGGTCCTTAATACGGAACAGCGACTCCCTGGTGAGGTTCCTATGGTTATTGTTTCAAACTTAACAATCCTAACTTATACCTGTGTATTTTATTCTTTTATTTATTAATCAAACTTAACCTTTCTATATGATCAAATCTTGATTATTTAAAAATCAGAGTATTTGCAACAAACATACACCACGACCAGCCATTTCACTAGACTGAAGGCCGGCAGCAGCGTACCAGGACAGTTCTTTCTGGTCACTTCACTCCTGGGTAGAAATCCTACAGACTTCCTTTAGTTCAGCCCATAAAACACCACCTAATTTAATGCCAGAAATCCAATGAGCTACAGTAAGGGTTTGGGTTTGGGGTTTTGTTTTTTTTTTTAACACAGCATGGCAGATAAAAAGCAAGCAAACAAACAAAACCCCCGGTAAACCCCTGATGCACTAATGAGGAACAAAAGGTTGAGCCCAAGCTCAGTCCCAGGGCAAGCAGGCTGGCAGAGGGGAGAGGACGCTGCTGGGGGACCGGGCTGCGGGGCAGGAGGCAGCCAGGGACCAGAGCTCTGCCGGCACTGCGGTGCTGCTCCAGCCCGGCACGGCGGCTCACCCAGCGGGACCCGGCAGCTCTTCCCTCCGCAGACCCGTTCTGCTCTGAACCCGAGCTGCAGCTGCCTGTCCACAGCACCCTGCCTTCAGCAGCACCAGAGGGGAGGAAACACCGACCCGGAGCAGACACCAGGCCTGTCCCACCTGCTTCACACGGCATCCCTGCAGCTACAGGCACCTCCTGGAAGGCCGGAGCATGCAACCACAGTTTTTAAACGTCTTTCCACAAAGACCAGGCGATGACAGAACAGATTCAGAGGGCGAAAAGGGGGGAAAAGGAGGAGGAAATCGGTCTGCCTGGCTACATGCGATCGGTACGAGAAACAACGAGAGATGCAGGACAAAGCAGAACTGAGCAGGACCTTGAAGGCGAGGTGAAGAAAAAATAAGCAAGTTGAACTACAGAAGTGTTCGGAAGAAGAACTATTTTGTTTAAATCTCAATTAATTCTTGGTTAGTAATTCCTTATCAATTATTCTGATTATTAATTTTATTTTCACACAGGCATTTTTTCAACATTTAAGAAGATGCAGCTGTGAGAAGTGCACAGCACAGAGCAGCCTGTGACAGTCCCCGTTGTCTCCTTAGGACGAGGAGCAGCCCCAGGAGCTGCCCTTGGGCAGAAGGACGGCGCAGGAGAAGCACAGAGGAGCCGCTGCAAGGAAGGAACCGGGGACTCGCCGAGGCTGCCCAGGGATGTGTGTCACTGGGGCAGGAGGGCTGGGTCAGGGGTTGGGTACCGGGAAGGGGCAGCAGCAAGGCTGCCTTAAAAGCCTGGGTGCACAGGGGACCCCAGAGAAGCACCCAGGAGCGGTCACCCAGCAGCGAGGTGACAACCGGCAGGCTGGCAGCACATCAGGCGGTACAAGCTTGCAGAGAAAAACGATGGCAATTAGTGACATCGCATTTATAGCCATCAACAGCCACAACATTACTGCAGTTATTTCCAGTCTCAGAGCAAGTGCTGCTGCCATATTTCCCAATCAGAAGCACTCCCAGCTTCCCAGCACATAGAAACTTTCAGCACGTTCCAATTACTTCTTGTACCTTAATGACTTCAGGTTTCTGCTCCGTCTGCAGGTGTAACGAGATTATTTTCTGAATGTTCGAACTCGAAAAACCAGACTTTGTCTTTTGAAAAACGTGCAACTGAAAAGCTCACCGCAGAAACGGAACTCTCTCCATCCTGGAAGCCAGAGGAGCAGCAAGGCTCTGCAAAGGCGCTGGGCCCCAGGACACCCCCGTGCCCACCCCCAGCCTCTCCCAGCACCCGCGAGCTGTGGAAACCCGTCCCGCAGGCAGAAGGCAAGAACCCGCCCGGGGCCAGCTCTCGCCTCCCGGCTTCGTGCCGGCTTCTGATGGATGCACCTTGGCTCCGGGAGCTCCCACCCTCTGCAACACCACTCTGAGGCTGCTTCATCACCCTAAAACCACCCAATTCACGTCACCACAAGGAGCAGCAAGCATTGAGCGTGTCCTTTTTTCCACACTTGAACTAAAGGGCGGAAATTAACTTTCCCTCCGTTCATCCGACCGACAAACCCTACGGACACAACGTACCCTCACAGACACCAAAAACCTGCCAAATCCGAGGGAAAAGGCCAACTCAGTCGCACACCAGCACGCCTGAACAGCCCGGGCTCTGGCAACGGACCTTCAACGACGTAAAACCCAGAACCGGGTGAAATTTGGGGGCTTCGGGACAAAGCTCTCCCCGCCCCGGGCGCTCCCGCCCCGGCCCCGCCGCGCTCCCCCACCGCCGGTTTCGGCCGCTGTCGCCTCCCGGGGCCGGGGCCGCCCCGCCCGCCCTCATGAATATTCATGAGCCGCCGCTCAGGCCGGCTCCGCCCCCGCCGCGGGGAGCCCCGGCAGCGCGGCCCGGCGGGGAGCGGGGCCGGGGGAGAACGGGGCGGCGGGGGGACGGGGACGGGGACGGGGACGGAGCCGGGCCGGGCCGCGGGGCGGAGGGGCGGGGAGCTGCGGGGCGGGGGCTCCCGCAGGGACACGCTGCAGCGGGGCTGCTGCCCGCCGCCACGGAGCGAAGTGCGCCGGGAGGAGGGGCCGTGTGCGGCAGCGGGACCGGCACCGAGACACGGCCTCTGCCGCGGCTCTGCCGCTGCCACCCGTCACTGGAGGAGCGCTGGGTAACGACTGCAGCATCGACGGCGTGACTATCCAGAGTCCTCCCCCTCCGCAGGATGCCTCCTGCCCCCTCTCCTCCTCTTCCACTTCTCCTCAGCAGTCCTTGCCCTCCTCCTCCTCCTCCTCCTCACAAGTCCTTGTTCTCAGGAGTCCTCCTCTTCCTCCTCCTCTTCAGGAGTCCTCATCTTCCTCAGGAGTCCTGCTCCTCCTCCTCCTTTATAGCAGCCCTCCCCCTCAGGAGTCCTCTTATGTACTTCCTCAGAAGTTCTCTTCCCATTCAGGAGTTCTCCACCTCTTCATCAGGACTTCCTCTCCTCCACCTCCTCAGGACTTCTCCTCAGGACTCAGGACTTCAACAGAGTTCTGCTCTTCAGGAGTCCTTCTCTTCCACCTACAGGAGTCCTCCTCAGGAGTCCTCCTCTTCCTCAAGAGTCCATCTCTTCCTCCTCCTCCGGATTCCTCCTTCAACTCCTCAGGAGTCCTCCTTCTCTTCCTCCTCCTCCCCCTTCTCAGGTGTCCTCCTCTTCAGGACTTCTCCTCCTACACAGGATGCCTCCTTCCTCAGAGTTCTCCTCCTCAGGAGTGCTGCTCTTCCTCAGGAGTACTCCTCCTCAGAACTCCTCCTTATCTTCCTCCCCCTCAGGAGTCCTCTTCCTCCTCCACCTCCTCCTCCTCAGAAGTCCTCCTTCACCTCCTCCTCTGGACTTTACCTCTTCCCCCTAAGGAATTCTCCTCCCCGCCCTCCTCAGGTGTCCACTCCCTCTTTCTCCTCAAGAGTTCTCCTCCTCCTCCGAAGACCTTATCCTCCTCAGGAGTCCTCCCGCTTGTCCTCATGAGTGCTCCTTCTGCTCTATACGAGTCGTCCTCCTCAGGACCCTTTTCTCCTCCTCCTACTCAGGACTTCTCTTTGTCTAGGTTCTCCTCCTCAGGAGTCCTCCTCCTTCTCCTCCTCTTCCTCTTTCTTCTCCTACGGAATATTCTTATTCCTCCTCCTCTTCCTCAGGAATCCTCATCCTTCTCCTACTCAGGTCTCCTTCTTGTACAGAATTCTCCTCAGGAGTCCTCGTCCTCCTCAGGAGTACTCCTCTTCAGGAGTCCTCCTTCTATTCCTCCTCCTCAGGAGTCCTCCTTCACCTACTCAGAAGTCCTCCTCTTCAGGAGTCCTCCTCCTTCTCTTCCTCCTCTTCAGGAGTCCTCCTATGTCCTCCTCAGAAGTTCTCTTCCTATTCAGGAATTTTCCACTTCTTCATCAGGACTTCCCCTCTTTCTCCTCCTCAGGACTCCTCCTTCAAAAGAGTTCTTCTCCTCAGGACTCCTCCTCCTCCTTCTCAGGAGACCATCTCTTTCTGCTCCTCAGGATTCATCCTTCAACTCCTAGGAGTCCTTCTCCTCCTCTTCCTCCTCGGGAGTCCTTCTCCTTCTCTTCCTCCTCAGGAGACCACTCCTTCTTTCTCCTCAAGAGTTCTCCTCATCCTCCTCAGGAGTGCTCCTGCTCATCCTCATGTGTGCTCCTTCTACTCCATACGAGTCATCCTCCTCAGGACCCTTCCTCCTCCTCAGCACTTCTTGTCTAGATTCTCCTCCTCAGGAGTCCTCCTCCTCCTCAGGAGTCCTTCTCCTCTTCCTCCTTCTTCTCCTAAGGCATCGTCTTCCTCCTCCTCCTCCTCAGGAATCCTCCTCCTTCTCCTATTCAGGATTCCTTCTTCTACAGAATTCTCCTCCTCAGGAGTCCTCGTCCTCCTCAGGAGTCCTCCTCTTCAGGAGTCCTCCTTCACCTACTCCGAAGTCCTGCTCTTCAGGAGTCCTCCTCCTTCTCTTCCTCCTCCTCCTCAGGAGTCCTCAGAAGTTCTCTTCCTGTCCAGGAGTTTTACACCTCTTCATCAGGAGTTCCCCTCCTTCTCCTCCTCAGGACTCCTCCTCCTTCAGAGTTCTCCTCTTCTCGAGTCCTCCTCTTCCTCCTAGAGGAGTCCTTCTATTCAGGAGTCCTCCTCCTCTACCTCTTCCTCCTCAGGAGTCCATCTCTTCCTCCTCCTCAGGATTCCTCCTTCACTTCCTCAGGAGTCCTTCTCCTTCTCTTCCTCCTCAGGAGTCCTCCTCTTTCTTCTCCTCCTCCTCCTCCACAGGATGCCTCCTTCTTCAGAGTTCTCCTCCTCAGGAGTGCTGCTCTTCCTCAGGAGTACTCCTCCTCAGAACTCCTCCTTATCTTCCTCCTCCTCAGGAGTCCTCTTCCTCTTCCTCCTCCTCCGCCGCCTCCTCCTCTGAAGTCCTCCTTCACACCCTCCTCAGGTGTTTACCTCTTCCCCCTAAGGAATCCTCCTCCTCGTCCTCCTCAGGAGTCCACTCCTTCTTTCTCCTCAAGAGTTCTCCTCCTCCTCAGGAGGCCTTATCATCCTCAGGAGTCCTCCCGCTTGTCCTCATGAGTGCTTCTTCTACTCGATAGAAGTCGTCCTCCTCAGGAGCCTTCCTCCTGCTCCTACTCAGGACTCCTCCTTTTCTAGATTGTCCTTCTTGGGAGTCGTCCTCATCCTCAGGAGTTATCTTCTTCCTCGTCATTCTCTTCTTATTCCTCCTCCTCTGGAATCCTCCTCCTTCTCCTACTCAGGACTCCTTGTACAGAATTCTCCTCTTCAGGAGTCCTCATCCTCCTCAGGAGTACTCCTCTTCAGGAGTCTTCCTTCTCTTTCTCTTCCTCAGGAGTCCTCCTCTTCCTGCTAAGGAAACCTCCTCCTCAAGAGGAGGACTCCTTCTCTTCTTCCTCAGGAGTCCACCTCCTCTTCCTCCTCAGCTGGCCTTATGCTCCCCAGGAGTCCTCATCCTCATGAGTGCTCCTTCTACTCTAGAGGTGTCGTCCTCCTCCTCCTCCTACTCCTCAGGACTCAATTCTTTGTCTCGATTCTCCTCCTCAGGAGTCCTCCTCCTCTTCCTCCTCCATCTCCTCAGGAGTTTTCCTCCTCCTCCTCCTCTAGACTCCTTTTCCCCTTCCTCATGAGTCCTCCTCTTCCTATGGTGTCCTCCTCCATCTCATCTATAGGAGGTCTTCTCCTCAGATGTCCTCCTCTTCCTCCTCCTCCTCCTCCTCCTCCTCTAGAGTCCTCTTCCTCACGAGTCCTTCTCCTCCTATGGAGTTGCCGTCATTGTCATCCTCCTCCTCCTCCACAGTCCTTTTCCTCTTGAGTCCTCCTCCTCATCTTAAGGAGTCTTCCCCATCCTCCTCCTCCTCTATTGGAGTCCTTGTCTTCAGGTTTCCCTTTCATACTCCTCCTCAGAAATCCTCCTCCTCATCCTCAGGAGTTATCCTCTTCCTCATCGTCCTCTTCCTCCTCCTCTGCTTCCGCCTCAGGAGTCCTTCTTCTCCTCCTTTTTCCTGGAGCCCTCCATGCCCTCAGGTGTCCTTGTCCTCCTCCTCCTCTTCTTCTTCCTCCTCAGGAGTTTTTCTCCTCTTCCTCCCCCTTCTCCTTCTCCTCAGAACTCATCGTAATCCTCCTCCTCCTCAGGAGTTCTCCAGGCATCTCCCGGAGTCTTTTGACCTCTTCTTTAGGGACATGAGATCCCAGGTAGCAGCCCCAGACTCCTCCAAGGAAGCTACCCGAGATGTCTTTTCTCCTTTAAAGGAAACTCCCTCCCGAGACTCCTCCCAAATATCTCCCAGAGAGTTCTGACTTCCGATTTAGGGACGTGGAATCCCAGGTAGCAGCCCCAGACTCCTCCAAGGAAGCTACCTCAGATGTTTTTCCTCCTTTAGAGGAAGATCTCTCCTCCGGGATACGCGTGAGACTCCTCCCAGGCATGTCCGGGAGTCTTCTGACCTCTTCTTTACGGTCCTGAGATACCAGGTAGCAGTCCCAGACTCCTCCAAGGAGGCTACCTGAGATGTTTTTTCTCCTTTAGAGGAACACGTCTCTTCTGGGATCCACTCAAGACTACTCCAAGGCATGTCCCAGAGTCTTTTGACCACTTCTTATGGACCTGAGACTCCACATAGTAGCCCCAGACTCCTCCAAGGAAAATTCACAAAATATTTTTTCTCTTTTAAAGGAAGATCTCTCCTCAGGGATCTGCCCGAGACTCCTCCCAGGCATCTCCCAGAGCCTTTTGACCTCTGCTTCAGGGACATGAGATCCCGGGTAGCTGTCCCAGACTCCTCCAAGGAAGCTACCCGAAAAGCTTTTCCTCTTTTGGAGGAAGCACTCTCCACCAGGATGAACCCGAGACTCCTCCCAGGCATCTCCCAGAGTGTTTGGACCTCTGCTTCAGGGACCTGTGATTCCAGGTTGCATCCCCAGACTCCTCCAAGGAAGCTTCCTGAGATGATTTTTCTCTTTTAAAAGGAAGATCTCTCCCCTGGGATCCACCCTAGACTCCTCTCAGGAAGATCCCAGAGTGTTTGGAGATATACTTTAGGGACATTAGTTCCCCGGTAGCAGTCCCAGACTCCTCCAAGGCAGCTTCCCAAGTATATTTTTCTCCTTTGGAGGAAACTCTCTCCTCTGTGATCCACCCGAGACTGCTACCAGGCATGTCCTGGAGTCTTTTGACCTCTGATGTAGTGACGTGAGATCCCAGGTAGCAGCCCCAGACTCTGCCAACAAAGATTCACGAGATGTTTTTTCTTCTTTAGAGGAAGTTCTCTCCTCCGGGTCCACCCCAGACTCCTCCGAAGCAATTTCCAGAGTCTTCTGACCACTGCTTCAAGGACCTGAGATCCTGGGTAGCAGCTCCAGGCTCCTCGAAGGAAGCACCCAGAGTATATTTTTGTCCTTTGGGTGAAACTCTCTCCTCCAGGATCTGCCCAAGACTCCTCCCAGGCATCTCCAGGAGTTTTTTCACGTGTGCTTTAGGGATCTGAGACCCAGGGTAGCAGCCCCATACTCCTCCAAGGAATCTACCCAAGATGGTTTTTCCTCTTTTGGAGAGCAGAGTGGATGGGCAGAATCACCTCCCTTGACCTGCTGGCTACGCTGCTTTTGATCTAGCCCAGGATACAGCTGGCTTTTGGGCTGTGAGCGCACATTGCCAGCTCATGTCGAGCTTTCCGTCCACCAGTACCCCCAAGTCCTTCCCTGCAGGGCTGCTCTCAATCCATTCATCCCCCAGCCTGTATTGATACCGGGCATTGCCCCGACACAGGTGCAGGACCTTGCACTTGGCCTTGTTGAACCTCATGAAATTCGCATGGACCCGCTTCTCAAGCTTGTCCAGGTCCCTCTGAATGGCATCCCATCCCTCTGGCGTGTCATCTGCACCACTGAGCTTGGTGTCATCTGTAAACTTGCCGAGGGTGCACTTGATCCCACTGTCTATGTCATTGATGAAGATATTAAACTGCACTGGTCCCAGTATGGACCCCTGAGGGACACCGCTTGTCACTGATCTCCATCCGGACATTGAGCTGTTGACCACTGCCCTCTGGATGCGACCATCCAACCAATTCCTCATCCACCGGACAGTCCAATTCAGAGAGAAGGATGTTGTGGGGGACTGTGTCAAAGGCCTTACAGAAGTCCAGGTAGATGACATCCAGAGCTCTTCCCTTGTCCGCTGCTGTAGTCACTCCGTCATAGAAGGCCACTAAGTTGGTCAGGCAAGACTTGCCCTTGGTGAAGCCATGCTGGCTGTCTCAAATCGCCTCCCTGCCCTCCATGTGCCTTAGCATAGCTTCTAGGAGGATCTGTTCCATGATCTTCCCAGGCACACAGGTGAGGCTGACAGGTCAGTCGTTCCCAGCATCCTCCTTCCTGTCCATTTTAAAAACGGGTGCAATGTTTCCCTTTTCCCAGTCACCAGGGACTTCACCTGGCTGCCGTGACTTTTCAAACAGTATGGAGAGTGGCTTGGCAACTACATCAGCCCATTCCCTCAGGACTCCGGGATGCATCTCGTCAGGTCCCATAGACTTATGTACGTCCAGGTTCCTCAGGGGGTCACAAACCTGATCTTCCCTTACAGTGGGAGCGACTTTGCTCCCTCAGTCCCTGTCTTGCGGTCCATCCACTCGAGAGGTGTGGGAAGAGAAGTTGCCCGTGAAGACTGAGGCAAAACAGTTGCTGAGTACCTCAGCCTTCTCCTCATGCGTTGTTACCAGTTTCCCACTCGTGTTCATCAGGGGGGTACGCTTTCTTGGACCTTCCTTTTCTGGCTGACATACCTGTAGAAGCCTTTCTTACTATTCTCTGTGTCCCTGGCCAAGTTCAGCTCCAGCCACACCTTGGCCTTCCTGACCCCATCCCTGCACAACCGGGCAGCGTCCCTATACTCTTCCCAGGATACCTGTCCCTGCTTCCACTGCCTGTGCATTTCCTTCTTGCCCTTTAGTTTGACCAGCCGGTCTCAACTCAGCCATGCCTTCCTTTCCTCATTTCTTACACCTGAAGATCGAGAGCTCTTGCACTCTCTGGAAAGCGTCCTTAAAGATCTGCCAGCTCTGTCCTGCTCCCTTGCCCTTGAGGGCAGTTTCCCAGGGGCTCCTATTGGCTCACTCCTTGAACAGCTGGAAGTTTGCTTTCCTAAAATTCAAGGTCCTGACTTTACTCTTTGCCTGACCCACATCCCTCAGGACTGTGAACTCCACCAGTGCATGATCACCGCAGCCCAGGCTGCCTCCACTCTTAACGTCACCAATTAGCTCAATTGCATTGGTGACCGTCAGGTCCAGTATCGCACCCGCTCCAGTGGGGCTGGGTGACATTGTGTGCTTAGCCCACCTCCACAACCTGACCTTTATCCCCCTTAACCCTGCTCGAGCGATAACCACCAGTGGCGGCCGTGATGGCTGCATCTGGTCGTGATGGCTGCATCCGGCTCAAAGTGGATTCGGGAGACAGATAACAACACAATAGCCAAGGGCTGATGTGGGCAATGCGCCCACCTAACCACAGTGCTGGTCAAAGTCCCACTCAAGCCAAATCTGGAAGAAAGAAACTAAGATCTCTGTGGTCGGTATGCAAATATGACTAGGAGTCAGTCATCTTACCCCCATAAATAGTGAGCAGCCCAAGAGACCTTTGAGCTCTCCTGCACGGCAGCGGGTTGCACGACGGGATCTCCCCTTGAGTAGGGACGCCTCCCAAGGTTACGCCTGCCGCAGAGTTCCCTTATGCCTCGGTGTTGAGAGAGTCCTTGCCGCAGCAGATCCTCGGTAAGTGACTAATAGCTTGCTAAACTCTGTAAGCTTCACTAAGATTATATCTTTGATTGCTTGTGCACATATAATCCTTTAGACATAAAACGTTGACCAAGTCCAAGACTAAGTTTGGATCCAGCCGCACCTAGACTCCTCCAAGGGAAGGAGTTTAGAATGCAAAGGGGGTCCTCTCTGAACCTCGTGAGTCAGCGGGAGGGTCTCCCTAACAGTTCTGTCTGACCCTGTCCTCTATGCAGTAAATAATCAAGTGTCCCTTGCCATCGAATCGTGTTAAACCACTGTCACATTTACTGTGAAACAGAGATTTAACAAGGTTTGATATCAATAAACATATTGCTGCTTCTCTCTTAGGAGCACAGTGCATCTATCACGCCATCCACGACACGCTGTCCATTACCTGGCTTAAGAAGTTATCCTCAGTGCTCTCCGGGAGTCTCCTGCATCTCCTACAGCTCGCCGTGCTACTTTTCCAGCAGATGTCGGGGTGGTGGAAGTCCCCCAGCGGGACGAGAGCCTGCAAGTGCGATGCCTCCTGTAGCTGGAGCGAGAAGGCTTCGTCAATATCTCCCCTTGATCTGGTGGCCTGTAGTAGACACCAAGCATAAGGTTACCTTTGTTTCCTCGGTCTCTAATTCTCACCCACAAGCTTTCAACTTGCTCGTGGCTGTCCTCCAGAGACAACTCTTCACAATCTATCCATTTCTTGACATAGAGGGCAAGCCCTCACCCCCTCCTTCCTTGCCTGTCCCTTCTGAACAGCCTGCAGCCATCCATAGCCCCACTCCAGTCATGGGGTTCCTCCCACCAGGTTTAAGTAATGGCAACTAGGTCGTAGCTTTCTAGCAGCACGGTGGCTTCCAACCCCTCCTGTTTGCTGCCCATACTGTATGCATTGGTGCAGAGGCACTTCAGCATGTCACCTCCTCAGAGGAACACACATTAATTCCTTTGAGGTATTAAAAGAAGCGTGAGCAGCAGGTCAAGGGAGGTGATTCTGCCCCTCTACTCCGCTCTGGCGAGAACCCAACTGGAATACTGCATCCAGCTCTGGAGTCCTCAGCACAGGAAAGACACGGCCTGTTGGAGCAGGTCCAGAGGAGGGCCACAAAAATCGTCAGAGAGAGGAACAAATCTCCTATGAGGAAAGACCGAGCGAGTTGGGGTTGTTCAGCCTGGAGAAGAGAAGGCTCTGGGGAGACCTTCTTGTGGCCTTTCAGTACTTAAAGGGGGCTTATAAGAAAGATGGGGAGAGACTTTTTAGCAGGGCCTGTAGCGATAGGACAAGGGGTAATGTCTTCAAACTAAAAGAGGGTAGATTTAGACTTGATATAAGAAGAAATGTTTTACAATGAGGGTGGGGAGGCACGGGCACAGGCTGTCCAGAGAGGTGGTAGATGCCCCATCCCTGGAAACAGTCAAGGTCAGCTTGGACGGGGTTCTGAGCAACCTGACCTAGTGGAAGATGTCCCTGCTCATGGCAGGGGCGGGGTTGGACTAGATGACCTCAAAGGTCCCTTCCAACCCACAACATTCTATGATTCTATGATTTCACTGTTGTTTCCCTGTTGGCTCCTATTACCTCAGGAGCCCCCGGCTCATCTCCATAAGACTTCACCTGTGCTGCGTTGTACCCAGCACATCTCAGAGCAACAGGCTGAGGGCCCTCGCTAGCACCCTGTCCCGCTAACCTTGGCGTGTCATCCCACAGCTTGTCAGGGCAAGCCTGATATCATCTCCCTCCCCTTCCAAGTCTAGTTTAACGCTCTGTCAATGAGACCCGCTAGCTCGGCAGCAAAGACCCTCTTCCCCCTTTGAGAAATCCCATCCGACCCCAGCTGGCCTGGTGCCGTGTCGGCAATCCCATTGTCAAAAAACCACAAACTGTGATGGAGACAGGAGTCACAGAGACATGTATTAACAGACCGGCTCCGTCTGTTTCCTTCCAGCGCGCGGCTCCCCCAGCCCAGCTCCGTCTCAGCCCCCCGACGCCCCCCCACCTTCCTCCCTCCCCCCGCAGCTCTCCCACCGGGCCGAGCAGGCGCTCCGCTGGGTCACCCCTCCGCAGCTCTTCTCGCTCCCGCCCGCCGGCACCAGCCCCAGGCTCCGGCACGCCCGGCAGCCCGAGGCCCGGGCGGCTGCCCCTTCTCGGGGGGGCTCTCTCCGGCTGCCGCCGCCGGCCTGGCGAGCGCAGAGGACGCGGCTTTCTGCCGGCGGGGCACCGCAGCCGAGCTCCTCCCGGCTGCCACGCCGGCCTCGCCCGCTCCGGGCGCCAGCGCTGCCCCGGCCGCTGTCGAGAGCCGCGGGGGCGGCCGCGGCCCGGCGCGCCCAGACCTGCCGCTCCGCTCCGCTCCGCTCCGCTGCGGGCCGGGCCGGCTCCGGAGCGGCTCCCCTCGGCCACCGGCCGCTCCTGTCCGTTACAGCGCGGGGCGACCGCCCGCCGCCGCCCCGGCCCCGCCCCGGCCCCGCCCCGGCCCCGCCCCGGCCCCGCCCCGGCCCCGCCCCGGCTCTGGCGGCAGCTGCCGGCGGCTCTCTCCGCGGCCCGGGCGCTTCCCGCCCCGGGAGCCCCCCGCTGCGCCCAGACCTGCCGCTCCGCTCCGCTCCGCTGCGGGCCGGGCCGGCTGCGGGGCAGCTCGCCCCGGCCACGGCCCGCGCCTCTCCGCCACAGCCGGGCAGCGGCCCCAGGCCCCTCCGGGGGAGCTTCCCGCGGTGCTGGAAGCAGCTCTCTCCTGCGGGACCCGCCCGCCACTCTGCCGGGCGGAGGCACCGCACCCCCTCGGCCGCCCCTCCTGCCGTGTCTGGGACCGCGCCACAGCGAGGGGGTTCGGGTGTCCCCGGGGACGGGGACGGGGACGGGGACTCACCCCGGTCGCTGGGACACGCGTCCTGGCGAAGAGGACGGTGCTGTGCGAGGGCCTTCGAGGGGGCGGTGACACGCGGAAACAAACTTCACAGCTCACACAGAGGTGTAAAGCCGACAGTGGTTTATTGCGGTCCCGGGTGCAAGGGGATTTCTCCTCCCGACATGCACACCGGGTTAAAATCACGACAGGCATTTAAAACAGTTAACAAAGTTAGTTACGCCTCCTGGTGCTACCCCTTAATTAACTATTGGTTAATACTTTTTTTACTTCATCTTAAACTTACAGTTCTCTTTTAATTCACCATGCATGCTCAGAGAGTAGGGGGCTTAATTGGGTTGGGGCTTTTCTAGCTCGGAGGTGTGTTCTTTAGCATTCTAATGACATTATAATGAGACGAGTTAACTCTAGGGCACTATTTTGGCACTCCATTCTATTTTTCTACGGTTCGTCCTAGTGCTAATCGTTCTTACTAGTTAGCAGAGAGTTAGTGAGACAGTCTTTATCTCTAATATTTCTAAGTACCAGGTGTAGTTGTTATGAAGTGTCTTCTTTACATTTTCATTCTTACTTTTAGCCCTTGTTTTTCAAAATGTCCTGTATCAATTCCCCCCAAGCAAATTCTTTGGCTTTTAAAAGTGGTTCATTATGTTTCATCATTATTTTTAGTGTCCACACTTGCCCAATAAGTTCCTTGTGTTTACACCAAAGGATAAGATTTACTATTGTTAATGTTGTCGTAGCTATTAGTAACACCAATATCGGGTGGGTCATTATGTTTAAGATTTTGGTAGCTGGCGGGGAATACCCCCTAAACACATCCCACCAATGGTGCTCTCCCTCTGACCTCACTCGTTCCACTGCTTGGTGTATTTCCTCTGCATCATGATGGACAGTAATTAAAGTCTTTCTTCCACTTTCTTCAACTTGTTTTAACAACCTTTTTAAATTTTCATGATGCAAGAGTTTTCTTATTAGAGTGAGATTCATTCCAATAGGGGTGGGCTGTATATCCTGAATCGGTGTATAATTAAACTGTAGCAATTGATAAGTAGTAACAGGAGCCGTGTAGTTAAAATCACATCCTGTAAGACTAACAAAGTTGCAAATGCAAATATTTGAATGGTTGCTCGTGTCCACCATTTGATCATCTACTTGTACAAAATCACACTGACTTCTCAGACAAACACATCCCATACCCCTGTAAATTATGATGGTTCTTAGGGTCTCGCTGGGATGCACCTCAAAGTGACAAACATTTTGGTCAGTGTCAAGACAAATATCTTGCCCTTTGATGGTGTTTCCTTCACAAATAAATCCTTGCTGGTCTCGTACGACACAGGCCTCGACATCAATAGTTTGCCACTTATTCCTGTTTTTCATAGCCCATACCCTATGTTCTGGGGGATAAAGTACAGTCCCATGGTAATTTAATCCTAGCACAACAATCGGGTATATGTTATACACTAAAGCTTTATATATTGTTAGTACAAAAGCTGGAGCTGTGTTGTTAGTAGGGTCAAAGGTAAAATTAACCAAATGCCACCACGATTGGAATCTCCTTTCAAATTCCGTTGTGTTATTCCAAATCACCTTTTGGCTTTCTTTTGGTAGGATTCCGTCTTCTCCTTCCCTAATGATTGCAGCTGCTATTGTCTGTATCCATAATTGAGCTTGGATACAACTGAGTGCTGTAGAAACATTAGTCTGAGCCGCATCTAATGCATTTATAATTAGTGCCTTAATTAATTCCTTTCTCAAATTTTATTTCCGTTTTTAGTTGTTCCAATAAGTCTCACCCCAACAGAGGTTTTGGTGAGTTAGGCACAGATAAGAATTTGTGTATTCCCAATTGTTTTCCCAATCTAAATTAAAGAGGTTTTTAAAAAATACCCCTTTTCACTTTGGCCAGTAGCTCCTTTACCATTACAACACCATCATCCGTAAGTGTTAAAGATGGGCTGATAGGTTTCATCTTGAGAAAATAAAATCAAGGACAGGGTCTGCCCTTTCTCTGCCATTCTGAGCAGCGGGGCTGCTGCCTCCGAGAAGCACCGCTGAGGTGGGAGGGGCCCCCTTGGGCGCTGGTTGGGGCACACACCACGCAGCACCGCGCTCGGGCCTCGTCACAGCGGTTTTTTTGGGCTCCAGCTCCCTCCCCAGCCGGGGGAGGCCGCGGGGACGTTTCCCTGCTTCCCCCCATCCGGGAAATGCGGTACCGGCTCCCCCTCAAAACCAACATCAATTGCAACAAGGTATTCTAATTCAAGGTTCTATTGAAGGGCCATTTCTCCTCATCATCCAATTTATACAAAGGCCACCATTGATGACAATATTTTATTAAAGTCTTTCTGCTCACGCTTCCTCCTGGCAGCTCTCCTACCTCCTCCCAGTGAGCTAAAATACAGCCTAGAGGGCTCCTTTTCAAGATTCCGCCCCTTTGTTTACCTCCCATAATGAACACCCTGCCCGCAGGGGCTTATTCCTCAGCCTAAGAATACAACGTGATTGAACTGACAACACTACTACCCTATCCAGGGCAAAAGATGCGAGGGCGTACTCGCCCCACAGCGAATGCACCGAAATTCAAGACAATTGTTGAAAAGGAAATAATGTACTTATGACACTCCAAACAATTAACACGAACAAACAAAGAACACCAATGGCAAATCAGACAGTGCTCCACGCCAAATAAACCCGTCACTATTCTGTTCTACATCCCCCTCCATACCAGCGACATTCTTACCGATTCCTTATACCTTTTATATTTCCACAAAGCACCTGCCTAAGCTGGCCTGAGCGCTCAATCTTATTCCATTTAGACCAGTTTCATTGATACCCACTACACCAAAAATCGTCTCGTCCCCAAACCGTACTCAAACATTCTGTTTACAACCAAAACATTCAAAAACATATATTGGGTTGCATGAAAAATCCTGATACCTGTGTATAGGACAATAAGGGTTAACAATCGGTTCGATTAACACAGTCCGTCATACGCTTCGTCCGTCTCCGGCCGCTCTCCTCGCGGAGAACGCGGAACCGCGGATCAGGACTCCGCACTCGCCCCGCAGTCCGACTGCGCCTCACTCACTCAAACACTCACCCAACTTACAACAACATTAATTGTTTAATGAAGCACTTTTCACAGAATACACGGTACCGGGCACAAAACTTCCTAAGTATATAGATTGCAATGACTATCATAAAATGCCAATTATAGCCACAATAATACGAATTTCAGTTCCCATGGGTTATAATAGTTGGTACAAACGACAGCACCCCCGCGTACTTCCCTTAATCAGGGATTCCCGCGTTCGTGTAGGTATCCTTCACTCCTGCAATTTCAGCGAAGAGCACCCCCCTGCGTACTTCCCTATCCAGGGGTTCCCGCGCCCGCGTACTTCCCTATCCAGGGATTCCCGCGCCCTCACTGCTGGATTCGAATCCCACCCGGGGCGAGCACAACGCTCTCTACCTCCCGTAGGACGTCTCCTCACGACTTACAGGTTCCCCTCCTTAACACACCGGGTCCGCTGATGGTCCTTGTCTGTCCCTGCAGTGATCGGGCGAGCGAGGGAGGTCCTCCGAGAAATCTCGGGGCGCGCCGAGGATGTCCCCCTCTCAGCGGTCCCGCAGCCGGGCAGAGAGGGTCCCGTCTGGGGTGCCAAAATTGACACGCGGAAACGAACTTCACGACTCACACAGAGTTATAAAGCAGGCATGTTTATTGCGGCGCCGGGTTAATACTTTTCTTACTTCATCTTAAAGTTACAGTTCTCTTTTAATTCACCACACATGCTCAGAGAGTAGGGGGTTTAATTGGGTTGGGGCTTTTCTAGCTAGGAGGTGTGTGCCTTAGTATTCTAATGAGGTTATAATGAGACGAGTTAACTGTAGGGCACTATTTTGGCAGTCCATTCTATTTTTCTACGATTCCTCCTTGTGCTAATCGTTATTGCTAGTTAGCAGAGAGTTAGTGAAGACAGTTTTTATCTCTAATATGTCTAAGTGCCAGGTGCAGTTGTTATGAAGTATCTTCTTTACATTCTTCTCACTGACTTTTAACCCTTGTTTTTCAACATGTCCTGTAACAGCAACAACCGACTGAGTGTGTGCGATGGCGTGTGGGGACGTGGGAGTTGTTGTGGAGAAGGAGTCTGGGATTTCATCAAGACCCGTATCCTAAACTAACCTCAGTTAGTGATTTTAATAGTAAAAAATGCCCCCTCGGAGGAGATTTTAGGTGCAAGTACAGGTCCGCCTCAGTGCAACGAGTGACATTAAAATGAAGACAGGCGCAGACGGACTTTGGTGTGAGCGACCAGTCAGTGACTGCGACGTGATTCTGTCCTTGTCGCTGTTCCGTACGAAGGACCCCGCGTGTGTCCCAGGGGTGCGCTGGCTGATGGGCAGTGCCCGGCACCCCGCTCTGCAGAGCGGCGATACGGACCGAGGTCTCGGCCCCCGGTGCTGACGGGCGTTGTGCACAGCGGGCGAAGAGCCCCGGTGTAGGGACCGGGACCGCACCCGCAGCCCGCCCGGCCCCGCCGCCTCCCGCGGCCCCCACCCGCGCCCCCGCCCGCCCCTTCTCCCCCGCGGCTCTGTCCCCGCGGCAGCTGCAGCGGGATGGCGCTGCTGCCCATCCCCAGCGTGCGGGGCAGGGCTGCGCACACGGAGCCCGAGGGGTCCCGTCCCGTCGGGCAGAGCCCGGCGGAGACCTGCGCGGGGGACGGGCGGGAGCGGCGGCAGCAGGAAAACGCTCCCGAGACGGTCCCCTCCCGGGGCCGGCCCGCGCCGGGCTTCCCGAGCGGGGCGCGCCCCGGGAGCGGGCGAGCCCGGGCGCGGCTGGCTACCGAGCCGGCTGGCTACCGAGCGCGGCGGCGGGGCCGGGCCGGCCGGCAGCGCCGAGCACCGGGCGCAGTCTGCCGCGGGTGCGGCCGAGGGCCGGCGCGGGCCTCGTCCCGGCCGGCACCGTGCGCCTCCGGGGAGCGCCGGGACGGCCCCTCGGCCTCGGCGTCCTTGTCGCCGCCCGGGACACGGGGACTCCCGGGGCGCTCCCCGGCCCCCGGCAGCGTCCCGCCCCCCCACCCCCCCACCCCCGCCGGAGCGGAGCAGGACGCGGAGCTGCAGCGCCCGGTGCGCGGGTGCCGAGGGGCCGGTTCCTGCCCGCCACCGCCTGCGGCGGGAGGAGCCCGCGGGCAGCGCTGCCCGACCGGGCCGGCTCTGCCGCTGCGCCCCGACCGGCCGGGGGGGCTCGGCTGGGCTCGTCGGGACCCGGCTGGACCCGGCGGGACTCGGCGGGGCGGGTCCGGGCCGGGCCCGGTGCCGGTGCCGCAGCCCCCGCCCAGGCGAACCGGCCCGGGCGCTGCCCACGCAGGAGCTCTCCTCGGGCGGGTCCCGGGACACCCCTGCCGAGCTCCGCCGAACCCCCCTCACTGGGCGGCAGCCGGCGGGACCGAGAGACGCCGGCGGGCGCAGGGCAGAGGCGCGGCGGTCCCGGCCCGCCCCTCCCCGCCCCTCCCGGGACAGAGGGGTCCGCAGCGGCTGTCCCGGGGCTGCTGCCCCACGGCCACCCGTGCGGCGGCACCGAAGCGGGTGGAAGAGGCCCCCGGCTGCCGACCCCAAATGCGCCCCCCCGCAGGAGCTCCCGGAGCGAGGGGGCCCTGGCCGGGGACGCCCGGCTGGCTCCAGCCTCGGGACGCAGAGCATCTCCCCCGGGAGACGGTGTCGCCGCCGCCGCCGAGCCCCGCTGCGGGGAGCGGGGTGGGGAGCGTCCCGCCGGCGACACCCCCCACGTCCCGGGTGGGCAGCGCGCGCCGCACCCGCGTGTGCATTTGCTTTTCCTCCTTTCGCAGCAGTTTGTAATAACGGGGCTGCGGGCGGGGACGGGGACGGAGCCGGGGCGGGGGGTCGGGCGCAGCCGCGCATCCCTGCCGGGGCTCCCACCGCCGCAGCCGGGCTGTGCGCGGGGCCCGGCCGGGGTGCAATTTCTCCTTAATAATGTCATAATCCCGATTCTTTGCAGTAAAGCACATTATCATTAAATTGCCATGACGGCTCTGCTCCGCTCTGAAGTGTTTATTGCATCGGGATTTCAAGCGGAAAAAACCTCCAAGTCCAATCATCAAGAAAAAGCACCAAAAAAGGCAAAGTGTCCGTTGGAAATGCTGAGAAACACTTCAGTAACACCTGAATATATTCCTGTTTTCACTGTGAGACTCCAGCTCTGAAGGGGGGGAAGCAGAATACAGAGATCCGGTAATACCACACTATACCATCTTTAATTCTCAACAAAACCTACGAAACTCATGAAAATATCCACTTGCCACACAGCTTTTTTGTCAATACGTAAGACACAGGAGCGTACAAACCGCATCAGTTGTGTCTCACTGCAGCTGAAAAACATTTGACAAAGCGAGCGCAAGTTCGCAGCGGCCAAGCAACCTCATCGCAGACAAGGGCGAGACCTCAACCTTCAGACAAGCGAGAGCGCAGCGTAATACGCAGCAAGCTGCAAATGCAGTGTTCTCCACTTACAGCAGCTGAAAGCATTTCATTCCCATTTTTCCATCCGTTGCTGGGTTGGGGTTGGTTTCCCCCCCCACCTTTGAGCTGTGTTAAACAACTTGGCTTACCTGGAGGTGCACGGCGCTTGTGTTCCAGCTTCTGCTGCGGGTTCTTCCTGCAAAGAAGAAAACGGTAAAAGCTCAGTTCGCCACCGTGCTCCACAATTCACAAGCTCTGAACTCCTCGGTGTTCTATGGATGATTTCCATTTCTTTTTAAAATAAAATTCTGTGACCACAGTCTCTCAGCTCAGGTGGAATGGAGGGTGGGAAAAACCCCAACAGATTAAGAAGAGTTCCTAAAGAAGAGAATAAGAGTTCCTGCACACGAGTGCCTGGATAACAAGAGATCTAATCGCTGGGATCAACCTCTGGTGAAGCTCCGGCGGAGCTGGGTACGGGGAAGGGAGTTAAAGCTGTGCATTAAAGACAGGGGAGGAGGGGTGACCCAGCACGCACCTTCACGCCCACTCCCCCCCTTGGCCAAGGGACCGGATCCGGCTGCCGGCTGCCCTCCCGGCGCTTCCCCCCGGGCCGCGGAACACCTCGCGGGGGGTCCGCAGACTGCCCTCCCGCACGGCGCGGGCGCTCCCGAGCGACTCCCGCCGGCCCCGACGAGGGGGGAGAGCCGCCCCCGAGGAGGGGCCCCGCCGCGGAGGGCCGGTCCCGCCGGGCCCCCCGGCCCGCGCTGAGGGCGGCGGGGCGCTGCCGGAGCCCTCCCCGGCGCGGGAGGGGCGGGCGCGGCTCGGCGGAGGTGAGGGGGGGGCCGGCGCCTTCCGCGGGGGTTCGGCTCCGCTTCTTCCCCGGGGGGGGAACGGCGTCCGGGAAAGGTCTTCTCCGCACGGATCGGGGGGGGCGGGCGGGCGGAGCAGACGCGGGCTGGGGGGCGGCTGCGGAAGAACCCCGGCTGGAGGTGCTGGAGAGAAGGGGGGCCCTGCCTCCTTCCCTCGGGCCACCCCTCGGGTTGGCTCGCGGGGGGGGTGCGCGGGGCGAGGAGCCCCAGTTCAAGTCCCAGGTGTGGAATTCGTGTCTGATTTACTTCGCTTAGTTACTGACGGCTGTGGATCCTTCACCGACCTGTGTTTGCGATGCGCGTTTAGTGCTGAAAATGGCTTCAAACACGTTTGAAACAGAGATCTCGCCAGCTTGTGTTCTGCTGGCACTGGACAGGTATGTCTTTGTGTAACACCACCCCCCCAAAAAAAAACCCCGCTCCCCCCGAAACTGAAGTCCAGTTCTGGACCCCTTCTGTGCCTTTTAGCGGGGAGTCATTTTCTTTGAGGCGACGCGGATCCAGACGTATATCCTGTGTCACTTCACTGTTGAGCGCACAGACTTCTTGTAAACCTCAGCTACTCAGGTCACATCCTCTGTCAGTGTCGGAATAAGAATTTCAGGTAAGACGGATTGATGTCTGCGTGCTGCTGGTGTTGTATTTGGGAGATCACAGATGGCCTTCAGCTTTGAGGATCAAATGTAACCATGAGTCTAAACAAGAAGTAGAAATACCTTGTCCCAACTCTCCCCAATTCACCAGCTTTAAGGTTTTTAAGTGAATTGGCCTCTGTATTCCTCGTCCCTCTCATGCTGTCGCTGGGTCAAGAGGACTACCCACGGGTGTAAGTTCAGGCGTGTGTCGGAGACTTTGCAGGATTGAGGGCAGGTTGATGAACAGCAAGGAGATGTTTCCTTTGTAAACTTGTGGCTTTTATTCTGAGCTGAATTAAAGTGGTTCATGTTCATGTCTGTCTTTCAACGCTGGCAGGTGTCCCACACCTCCAATCCTGGACCAAGTGCTTTCTGGGGAGGATGGCATGGTGGGCTGGTCCTCCGTCCCTGGGAATGACTGGTCTGGTTTTCTAGAGCTGCTGAATTCTTGTGCAGAATTCAGCCCCTGCACGATTCAATCTTGGTTCTGCAGAGCTGGTAATGAGAGGGGTGCCTGGGTCTCTGCGGGTGGGGTGGGGTGGGGTGGGGTGGGGTGGGGGGGTGGGTGCTGAGAGCTCGGCTGTGCCTGTGATGTCTGCTGCTGCTGTGGTTCCTGGATTCACACGTGGATGAAATCTGAACACAGTCTCTGTTACAGCTGTTCTCCGTCCGTAGGAGAATCAAATGCTGAGACTGAGCTACCT
Source organism: Gavia stellata (assembly GCF_030936135.1). Classification (NCBI taxonomy): domain Eukaryota; kingdom Metazoa; phylum Chordata; class Aves; order Gaviiformes; family Gaviidae; genus Gavia; species Gavia stellata. The sequence goes on along the minus strand of NW_026776621.1, from coordinate 49,740 downwards.
AACCTGAACCTGATTTTTCTTCCAGGGAAAGTGCTGCACGAGAGTAAAAGCCTTGTCACTGAGGAGCCACAGCATCGGCTGGATGTTATCTCTATCTGGAGAAACCTTCCTGGGCGTGAGGGGGAAAAAAGGTGATGTTTCTCAAGAAAACCCATTGCCTCTGAAGAGACAAGAGATCTTTTGTCTCTTTTGTCTCTTCCTCTCTGACGAGACAAATATTGCAAGCGAAAGACAGAAAGCAGACCAAGCGAGAGAGGCTGTGTCTGAGGAATGTCAAGCGGAAGCTGAAGAGAGGTGTGTGGTACCAGAGAGAAAGAGCGATCGGGACTGCCGGACTGAAAGCAAGGCTTCCTTCAAAGTCCCTTCCAAAAGCAGCGGGGAGAAGCCTGTTGCGAGTGAGCAGCTTAGCTTCAGTTTGAGAGTTTCTTGTGGTTGTAGTGGAGCGGTTGCCAAAATACTTCCTTGGCAGGTATGCTGAAGTTTCTGTGTTTTAAAAGAATTTAGCAAAGGTGAAGGGAGATGTGTAGTTTGTCATTTCAATGGAGTGTTGTATGTTCTAGACTAACTAACTGTTGCGAGCTTTTTCTGTATTTTCTCAAAAAAAACCCCCTTAACCTGCATTTACCTTGAACAAGTGGAAATACAAGGGCTGTTGTTAATTTTTGGGCACTGTTCCCCTGAGTATTTTCCAAATCAATGCCTTTTACTGAGGAGAAGTAAAGGTAAGAGGTTGAGGTGTCTGGGCTTGTGGAGTCCCGGGAGTGACCTGAGAGTAGTTTACAGCTACTTAAGGGCCGTTGCAAGGCCAGTGGAGCCGGACTCCTCTGGGTTGTGGCAGCCTGTGTAAAAGAAGGGGAAAACCAGACTTGCAGCTTGGGCGGGTTCTGGTTGGGCCCTGGGGAGAACTTGTTCCCCAGGAGGGTGGTGCAGCCCTGAAATGTGTTCTGGGGGGTGGACCTTGGTCCTTGGGAGAGAGGGGCCCTTTCCACCCAGCACTCTTCCCATCTATAATACCTTTCTCCTGTGAGGAAAATAAAAAAGATGAACAAAAAACCCCGTGTAGCTGCAGTTTCTGTAGATTTCTCTTACTTGAAGGGAACAGTAGTGTAACTAGATGATTTTTTTTTCCCTCCTAAAGCTAGTACCTTCGGAAGGTGGGACACATGAGCCTGCCAACATGAACATTTGCTTAACTTTGTGTTGTGCGTTGGAACTGTCATACTCTGAAGGTAGTCTGAGCTTTCTAGAGGCCATAAAAGCATTCAAATGGTGAGTTGCAGTTGCGCATTCACAGGTTTTCCTTGGGCGGGACTTGAACTTCAGCCTCCCGCACTCCAGCGGAGTGACGGTCACTTTGTCCTGCGGTGTCTTTGCTCTGCCCCTTGCTCACTCGCTGTGCCCTGTTGTACCTTCTCTATTCTTTGTATGAATGGTTCTCCTCGGGATAAAGAGAGACTCTTTCTCTCCCCAGGTATTTATAAGGACTGTGCAGCGGAGGATGTGATCTGTAGTTCTGTTAATTCTGCTCTTTTTACGGCCTGTGACTGTTCTTCCCCCGTGCAGGCGATGGGAAGAGCCGTTGGCATAGCGCTCATGAAGGGGTTTGGGTGGTGGGCTGATCTGCAGGACCCCGATCCAGAGGTCGTGGTGCTTGTCTGCCAGGCGGCTGTCGCTGCTTCCAGGATTGCCCCGACAGCTTTTGGTTTGTTCTCCGCTCCCTTTGCACTCAGGACCGTTGCCTCTCCCTGTTTGTCTTTCTGGTGCTGAGCTTAACTAGAAACCATCTGGTAGCGCTGAGCAAAGCTTTTCAGTAGCTACCATGTGCGTAGTGCCTTCCAGAGCACTTAAATAAATACCAGTGTTACCGAAAATCGTAACGAAGGAAACTCTCCAAACCATGTGATAGTTTAGAAAGCCGACATTGGTTTATTGCAGCGTTGGGTGCATGGGGGATTTCTCCTCCTAACATGCACAGCGGGTTAAAATCATGACAGGCATTTAAAACAGTTAACAACGTTAGTTACGCCTCCTGGTTCTACCTCTTAATTAACTCTTGGTTAATACTTTTCTTACTTCATCTTAAAGTTACAGTTCTTTTTTAATTCACCACACATGCTCAGAGAGTAGGGGGCTAAATTGGGTTGGGGCTTTTCTAGCTCGGAGGTGTGTTCCTTAGCATTAGAATGAGATTATAATGAGACGAGTTAACTCTAGGGCACTATTTCGGCAGTCCATTCTATTCGTCCTTGTGCTAATCGTTATTGCTAGTTAGCAGAGAGCTGGTGAAGACAGATTGCAGCTGCTATTGTCTGTATCCATAATTGAGCTTGGATACAACTAAGTGCTGTAGAAACATTAGTCAGAGCCGCATCTAATGCATTTATAATTAATTCCTTAATTAATTCCTTTCTCAAATTTCATTTCTGCTCTTAGTTGTTCCAATAAGTCTCACCCCAACAGAGGTTTTGGTGAGTTAGGCACAGATAAGAATTTGTGTATTCCCAATTGTTTTCCCAATCTAAATTAAGGAGGTTTATAAAAAATACCCCTTTTCACTTTGGCCAGTAGCTCCCTGTACCGTTACAAAACCATCATCCGTAGGTGTTAAAGCTTGGTTGATAGGTTTCACCTTGAGAAAATAAAATCAAGGACGGGGTCTGCCCTTCCTCTGTCATTCTGAGCAGCGGGGCTGCTGCCTCCGAGAAGCACCGCTGAGGCGGGAGGGGCCCCCTTGGGCGCTGGTTGGGGCACACACCACGCAGCACCGCGCTCGGGCCTCGTCACAGAGGTTTTTTTGGGCTCCAGCTCCATCCCCAGCCGGGGGAGGCCGCGGGGATGTTTCCCTGCTTCCCCCCCATCCGGGAAACGCGGTACCGGCTCCCCCTCAAAACCAACATCAATTGCAACAAGGTATAATTCAAGGTTGCATTAAAGGGCCATTTCTCCTCATCATCCAATTTATACAAAGACCACCACTGATGACAATATTTTATTAAAGTCTTTCTGCTCACGCTTCCTCCTGGCAGCTCTCCTACCTCCTCCCAGTGAGCTAAAATACAGCCTAGAGGGCTCCTTTTCAAGATTCCGCCCCTTTGTTTACCTCCCATAATGAACACCCTGCCCGCAGGGGCTTATTCCTCAGCCTAAGAACACAACCTGATTGAACTGACAGCAATACTACCCTATCCAGGGCAAAGGACGCGAGGGCGTACTCGCCCCACAGCGAATGCACCCAAATTCAAGACAATTGTCGAAAAGGAAATAATGTACTTATGACACTCCAAACACTTAGCACGAACAAACAAGCAACACCAATGGCAAATCAGACAGTGCTCCACGCCAAATAAACCCGTCACTATTCTGTCCTACACTCCCCCCCCCCCCCATACCATTGACATTCTTACTAATTCCTTATACCTTTTATACTTCCACAAAGCACCTGCCTAAGCCGGCCTGAGCGCTCAATCTTATTCCATTTAGACCAGTTTCCTTGACACCCACTACACCAAAAATCGTCTCGTCCCCAAACCGTACTCAAACGTTCTGTTTACAACCAGAACATTCAAAAACATATATTGGGTTGCATGAAAAATCCTGATACCTGTGTATAGGACAATAAGGGTTAACAATCGGTTCGATTAACACAGTCCGTCATACGCTTCGTCCGTCTCCGGCCGCTCTCCTCACGGAGAACGCGGAACCGCGGATCAGGACTCCGCACTCGCCCCGCAGTCCGACTGCGCCTCACTCACTCAAACACTCACCCAACTTACAACAACATTAATTGTATAATGAAGCACTTTTCACAGAATACACGGTACCGGGCACAAAACTTCCTAAGTATATAGATTGTAATGACTATCATAAAATGCCAATTATAGCCACAATAATACAAATTTCAATTCCCATGGGTTATAATAGTTGGTACAAACGATAGCACCCCCGCGTACTTCCCTTATTCAGGGATTCCCGCGTTCCTGTAGCTATCCCATAGTCCTGCAATTTCAGCGAAGAGCACCCCCCACGTACTTCCCTATCCAGGGATTCCCACCCCCGCGTATTTCCCTATCCAGGGGTTCCCGCGCCCGCGTACTTCCCTATCCAGGGGTTCCCGCGCCCTCACTGCTGGATTCGAATCCCACCCGGGGCGAGCACAACGCTCTCTACCTCCCGTAGGACGTCTCCTCACGACTTACAGGTTCCCCTCCCTTAACACACCGGGTCCGCTGATGGTCCGTGTCTGTCCCTGCAGTGATCGGGCGAGCGAGGGAGGTCCTCCGAGAAATCTCGGGGCGCGCCGAGGATGTCCCCCTCTCAGCGGTCCCGCAGCCGGGCAGAGAGGGTCCCGTCTGGGGTGCCAAAATTGACACGCGGAAACAAACTTCACAGCTCACACAGAGTTATAAATCAGGCATGTTTATTGCGGTCCCGGGTGCAAGGGGATTTCTCCTCCTGACATGCACAGCGGGTTAAAATCATGACAGGTATTTAAAACAGTTAACAAAGTTAGTTACGCCTCCTGGTGCTACCCCTTAATTAACTCTTGGTTAATACTTTTCTTACCTCATCTTAAAGTTACAGTTCTCTTTTAATTCACCACGCATGCTCAGGGGGATTAACTGGGTTGGGGCTTTTCGAGCCAGGAGGTGTGTGCCTTAGTATTATAATGAGGTTATAATTAGACAAGTTAACTATAGGGCACTATTTTGGCACTCCATTCTATTTTTCTACGATTCGTCCTTGTGCTAATCGTTATTGCTAATTAGCAGAGAGTCAGTGAAGACAGTCTTTATCTCTAATATGTCTAAGTGCCAGGTGCAGTTGTTATGAAGTATCTTCTTTACATTCTTCTCACTGACTTTTAACCCTTGTTTTTCAACATGTCCTGTAACAGCAACAACCTACTGAGTGTGTGCGATGGCGTGTGGGGACGTGGGAGTTGTTGTGGAGAAGGAGTCTGGGATTTCATCAAGACCCGTATCCTAAACTAACCTCAGTTAGTGATTTTAACAGTAAAAAATGCCCCTCTCGGAGGAGATTTTAGGTGCAAGTACAGGTCCACCTCAGTGTCACGAGTGACATTAAAATGAAGACACGCGCAGACGGACTTTGGTGTGAGCGACCAGTCCGTGACTGCGACGTGATTCTGTCTCTGTCGCTGTTCCCTACGAAGGACCCCGCGTGTGTCCCAGGGGTGCGCTGGCTGATGGGCAGTGCCCGGCACCCCGCTCTGCAGAGCGGCGATACGGACCGAGGTCTCGGCCCCCGGTGCTGACGGGCGTTGTGCACAGCGGGCGAAGAGCCCCGGTGTAGGGACAGGGACCGCACCCGCAGCCCGCCCGGCCCCGCCGCCTCCCGCGGCCCCCACCCGCGCCCCCGCCCGCCCCTTCTCCCCCGCGGCTCTGTCCCCGCGGCAGCTGCAGCGGGATGGCGCTGCTGCCCATCCCCAGCGTGCGGGGCAGGGCTGCGCACACGGAGCCCGAGGGGTCCCGTCCCGTCGGGCAGAGCCCGGCGGAGACCTGCGCGGGGGACGGGCGGGAGCGGCGGCAGCAGGAACACGCTCCCGAGACGGTCCCCTCCCGGGGCCGGCCCGGGCCGGGCTTCCCGAGCGGGGCGCGCCCCCGGGAGCGGGGCGAGCCCGGGCGCGGCTGGCTACCGAGCCCGGCTGGCTACCGAGCGCGGCGGCGGGGCCGGGCCGGCCGGCAGCGCCGAGCACCGGGCGCAGTCTGCCGCGGGTGCGGCCGAGGGCCGGCGCGGGCTTCGTCCCGGCCGGCACCGTGCGCCTCCGGGGAGCGCCGGGACGGCCCCTCGGCCTCGGCGTCCTCGTCGCCGCCCGGGACACGGGGACCCCCGGGGCGCTCCCCGGCTCTTCGCTCCCCGGCCCCCGGCAGCTTCCAGCCCCTCCACCGCCGGAGCGGGGCAGGACGCGGAGCTGCAGCGCCCGGTGCGCGGTGCCGAGGGGCCGGTTCCTGCCCGCCATCGCCTGCGGAGGAAGGAACAGCACCGCGGCCGCGGGCAGCGCTGCCCGCCCCGCCCGCCCCTGCCGCTGCGCCCCGACCGGCCGGGGGGGCTCGGCTGGGCCCGGCTCGGCTCGGCTGGGCTCGTTCCGGCTCGGCTAAGCTCAGATCGTTTCGGCTCCGCTCCGCTCCCCTCGGCCCGGCGGGACTCGGCGGGGCGGGTCTGGGCCGGGCCCGGTGCCGGTGCCGCAGCCCCCGCCCAGGCGAACCGGCCCGGGCGCTGCCCACGCAGGAGCTCTCCTCGGGCGGGTCCCGGGACACCCCTGCCGAGCTCCGCCGAACCCCCCTCGCTGGGCGGCAGCCGGCGGGACCGAGAGACCCCGGCGGGCGCAGGGCAGAGGCGCGGCGGTCCCGGCCCGCCCCTCCCCGCCCCTCCCGGGACAGAGGGGTCCGCAGCGGCTGTCCCGGGGCTGCTGCCCCACGGCCACCCGTGCGGCGGCACCGAAGCGGGTGGAAGAGGCCCCCGGCTGCCGACCCCAAATGCGCCCCCCCGCAGGAGCTCCCGGAGCGAGGGGGCCCTGGCCGGGGACGCCCGGCTGGCTCCAGCCCCGGGACGCGGAGCATCTTCCCCGGAGACGCTTCCGCCGCCGCCGAGCCCCTCTGCGGGGAGCGGGGTGGGGAGCGTCCCGCCGGCGACCCCCCACGTCCCGGGTGGGCAGCGCGCGCCGCACCCGCGTGTGCATTTGCTTTTCCTCCTTTCGCAGCAGTTTGTAATAACGGGGCCGCGGGCGGGGGACGGAGCGGGGACGGAGCCGGGGCGGGGGGCGGGCGCGGCCGCGCATCCCTGCCGGGGCTCCCACCGCCGCAGCCGGGCCCGGCCGGCGGGTTCTCTGCCGGGAAGGGGCGGAGGGGGCTGGTCCGCTCCCGTGGCCTGAGCGCTGCCCGGGAGCAGAGGCGGGACGCGGGGCCCCCCCGCCCCGGCCGGCGGGGAGGAGGAAGGGGGCGGCCGGGGTGCGGGACCAGGCGGGCGGTGGGCGAGCGGAGCGCAGGGCTCGTGTCGGCCACGTCCCGCGGCGAGAACCGGGCTCCCGCGGGGCGGCGGGGGGGGTCACGGCAGGAGCGCGGAGCTGCCGGGGGGACTCGCTCCGGGGGAGCGGGGGGCTGCGGAGGCAGCGGCGGGGCCCGAGGGGCAGAGACGCCGCGCCAACGGGGCCGCCGGCGGGTCCCCCGGGAGCGGGCAGAGGCGCGGCCCTCGGGCACCGCCGGGCCGGCCGACTCCTCCAAGAAAGCTTCCAAGACGGTTTTTGTTCTTTAGAGGAAGCTCTCTCCTCGGGGATGCACCCGAGACTCCTCCCAGGCATCTCCTGGAATGTTTTGACCTGTCGTGCTGGTTTTGGCTGGGATAGAGTTAGTTTTCTTCATGGTAGCGAGTATGGGGCCATGTTTTGGATTTGTGTTGAAAACAGCGTTGACAACGCAGAGGTGTTTTTGTTACTGCTGAGCGGTGTTTGCACAGCGTCATGGCCTTTTCTGCTCCTCACACCGCCCCACCAGCCAGGAGGATGGGGGTGTGCAAGAAGCTGGGAGGGGACACAGCCGGGACAGCTGATCCCAACTGACCAAAGGGATATTCCATACCATATGACGTCATGCTCAATATATAAACCAGGGGGAAAGCTGGCCGGGGGACCGCTGCTCGGGGACAGGCTGGTCAGTTGTTTTCCCTTGCATCACTTGTCTTTCTTGGGTTTTAATTGGTGGTGGTGGTGTTATTTCCCTTTTCATTACAATTTTTATTATTGACATTGGCATTATTGTTTTATTCCATTTCATTTCTTAAACTGTTCTTATCTCAACCCACTTTTGCTTTTCCGATTCTCTCCCCCATCCCGCTGGGGCAGGGGGCAGCGAGGGAGCGGCTGTGTGGAGCTTAGTTGCTGGCTGGGGTTAAACCACAACAGTCCTTTTTGGCACCGACGTGGGGCTCGAAGGTTCAACAGAGCGTATTAGAAGCGATTTACGTCTGTTAACAGTTGCAGGTCACGATATTGATTCAGCTGTTCTCGACATTAATTTGATCTGCACTGTGCTCTTCTTCTTTGCTCTGCCTGTTAAAGATTGGTGTTGGCTTTTCCAGTTTGCTCTGCTCTGTAGTGATTAGTGATGTTTTGCCTGGCAGATTCGTTATTAAAACACTGACCTTGAGTTTAATCTGGTACTTGGTCTCTGTACTGAAGCAATTCAGGAATATGACCCAGGCTCCGGGAGAGTATGGTCATGGGTGGCACGGCCTGGGGGAGAATATGGGCAGGTATCTAGAGAACTCACCTCCAAAGCTCTGGAACTTCACTCCCCAACAACTACAGGATCCTGAGGAAGTAACAGAATGTTTGGAAAAAAAAAAAAAATACCGTGGCTACTCCGAAGAGGCAGAACTTACCGCACTGTGCTGGCCCCGAACATGAACGCACCCAAAACAAGCTGCAGGGTGCACAGCTCCAAAAAAGTGCAAGGTTGGAGGGATCCAAAAAAGCCCGAGGGTGCAGGACTCCCTCCAAAACAACTCCAAATGGTGAAGGACTGCCCAACAAATACTCCAAATGGTGCAGGGCTCCCCAAAACCACAAATGGTGATGCACTTCTCTGGGGCAGCGCTGTGAAGGCCTCTGGAAATAGCGGGTTTGGCAATATTCCAAAAGGCACCAAAGCCGTAAAGGGCTCCCAAAAACCAAAATGGTGACGCACTCCAAACAAGTCCCGGGGTACAGAGCTCCAGAAGACTGCCGGTTTGGAGATCTCCCAAAAACCCAAATGGTGCAGGACTCTCCCAAAGAAGACCCAAATGAGGATGCACTCCTCTGGGGTGGCCCTATGATGCACCCCGAAAATCCCAGGTTTTGTAATATTCCAAAAAATAGCAAAACTGTAAAAGGCTCCAAAAACCACAATGGCGATGACGCACACAAAACAAGACCCAGGGTACAGGGCTCCAAAAAAGCGCCAGGTTGGAGGGATGCAAAAAAGTCCCAGGGTGCAGGACTCCTCCAAAAAAGCCCGAGGGTGCAGGACTGCCTCCAAAAAACCACCAAATGGTGCAGCACTCCCCCAAAAAAACACCAAACGGTAATGCACTCCTCCAGGGAAGGGATGCAAAGCCCTCTAGAAATTCTGGGGTTTATACTATTCCAAAAAGCAGCAAAGCTGTAAAGCGATCACAAGAAAAAAAATGGTGACACACACAAAACAATTCTCAGGGTACAGACCTCCAAAAAAGTGCCAGGTTGGAGCAATCAAAAAAAGCCCCAGAGTCCGGGACTCCCTACAAGAAAACTCCAAACGGTGCAGGACTCCCCAAGAAAACAAACGGTGATGCACTCCTCTAGGGCAGCGCTGTGAAGGCCTCCAGAAAATCTGTGTTTTGGAATATTAAAAAAATAGGGGAAAAGCCGACTCCTCAAAAATGACTCCAAATGGTGCAGGGCTCCCCAAAAACACAAACGGTGATACACTTCTCCGGGGCAGCGCTGTGAAGGTCTCTGGAAAAAACGGGTTTGGTAAAATTCCAAAAGGCACCAAAGCTGTAAAGGACTCCCAAAAACGAAATGGTGACGCGCTACAAACAAGCCCCGGGGTACAGAGGTACAAAAAAGAACTGGTCTGGAGAGCTCCCAGAAAAAAAAACAACAGTGCAGGAACATCCAAAAAAATCAACGGTGAACGGCTCTCAAAAAACCAAATGGTGATGCATTCGTCCGAGGGGGCGGCGCGGTGATGCGCTCCAGAAATCACGGGTTTTGTAATATTCCAAAAACTAGCAAAACCAGAAAGGGCTCCAAAAAACCCAAACGGAGATGTACACAAAACAAGAGCAAGGGTACAGAGCTCCAAAAAAGTGCCAGGTTGGAGGGATCCAAAAAAGCCCCAGAGTGCAGAACTCCTTCCCAAAAATACTCCAAACAGTGCAGAACTCCACAAAAATTACTCCAAATGGTGCAAGGCTCCTGCCAAAACCACGCCAAATGGTGCAAGGCTCCCCCAGAAAAACTGCAAACGGTGCAGGGCTCCCCCAAAAAACCAAATGGTGATCCTCTCCTCCGGAGCGGGAGACAGCGCAGAGATGCTCTCCAGAAATCACGGGTTTTGTAATATTTAAAAAAAAAAAAGCTCGCAAAAAATGCTGATGCATACAAAAAAAAGACCAAGGGTACAGAGCTCCAAGAAGTGACAAATTGGAGTGATTAAAAAAAAAAACTCTCGTCGCGGGGGGCAAGCGGGCGGCGCATCGATCCTCTCGACGGCGGGGCAAGCGGGCGGCGCGGCGATCCTCTCGTCGCGCGGGGCAAGCGGGCGGCGCGGCGATCCTCTGCGGCGGCGGGGCAAGTTGGTGGCGCGGCGATCATCTGCGGCGACGGGGCAAGCGGGCGGCTCGGCGATCCTCTCGACGGCGGGGCAAGCGGGCGGCGCGGCGATGCTCTCGTCGCGGGGGGCAAGCGGGCGGCGCGGCGATCATCTGCGGCGAGGGGGCAAGCGGGCGGCGCATCGATCCTCTCGACGGCGGGGCAAGCGGGCGGCGCGGCGATCCTCTCGTCGCGCGGGGCAAGTGGGCGGTGCGGCGATCCTCTGCGGCGGCGGGGCAAGCAGGCGGCGCGGCGATCCTCTGCGGCGGCGGGGCAAGTTGGAGGCGCGGCGATCATCTGCGGCGAGGGGGCAAGCGGGCGGCGCGGCGATCCTCTCGACGGCGGGGCAAGTGGGCGGCGCGGCGATGCTCTCGACGGCGGGGCAAGCGGGCGGCGCGGCGATCCTCTGCGGCGGCGGGGCAAGCGGACGGCGCGGCGATCCTCTCGGGCGGCGCGGCGATCCTCTCGACGGCGGGGCAAGCGGGCGGCGCGGCGATCCTCTCGGGCGGCGCGGCGGTGCTCTCGACGGCGGGGCAAGCGGGCGGCGCGACGATCCTCTCGACGGCGGGGCAAGTGGGCAGCGCGGCGATCCTCTCGTCGTGGGGGTAAGCGGACGGCGCGGCGATCCTCTCGGGCGGCGCGGCGATCCTCTCGGGCGGCGCGACGATCCTCCGACGGCGGGGCAAGTGGGCGGCGATCCTCTCGACGGCGGGGCAAGCGGGCGGCGCGGCGATCCTCTGCGGCGGCGGGGCAAGTGGGCGGCGATGCTCTCGACGGCGGGGAAAGCGGGCGGCGCGGCGATCCTCTACGGCGACGGGGCAAGCGGACGGCGCGGCGATCCTCTCGGGCGGCGCGGCAATCGTCTCGACGGCGGGGCAAGCGGGCGGCGCGACGATCCTCTCGACGGCGGGTCGATCCTCTCGACGGCGGGGCAAGCGGGCGGCGCGGCGATCCTCTCGACGGCGGGGCAAGTGGGCGGAGATCTTCCCGACGGCGGGGCAAGCGGGCGGCGCGGCGATCCTCTCGACGGCGGGGCAAGTGGGCGGAGATCTTCCCGACGGCGGGGCAAGCGGGCGGCGCGGCGATCCTCTCGGACGGCGCGGCGATCCTCTCGACGGCGGGGCAAGGGGGCGGCGATCCTCTCGACGGCGGGGCAAGCGGGCGGCGCGGCGATCCTCTCGACGCCGGGTCATTCCTCTCGACGGTGGGGCAAGTGGGCAGCGCGACGATGCTCTCGTCGCGGGGGGCAAGCGGGCGGCGCGGCGATCCTCTCGTCGCGGGGGGCAAGCGGGCGGCGCGGCGATCCTCTGCGGCGACGGGGCAAGCGGACGGCGCGGCGATCCTCTCGGGCGGCGCGGCGATCCTCCGACGGCGGGGCAAGTGGGCGGCGATCCTCTCGACGGCGGGGCAAGCGGGCGGCGCGGCGATCCTCTCGGGCGGCGCGGCGATCCTCTCGACGGCGGGGCAAGCGAGCGGAGCGGCGATACTCTCGACGGCGGGGCAAGCGGGAGGCGCGGCGATGCTCTCGACGGCGGGGCAAGTGGGCAGCGCGACGATGCTCTCGTCGCGGGGGGCAAGCGGGCGGCGCGGCGATCCTCTCGACGGCGGGGCAAGTGGGCAGCGCGACGATGCTGTCGTCGCGGGGGGCAAGCGGGCGGCGCGGCGATCCTCTCGGGCGGCGCGGCGATGCTCTCGACGGCGGGGCAAGCGGGCGGCGCGACGATGCTCTCGTCGCGGGGGGCAAGCGGGCGGCGCGGCGATCCTCTCGACGGCGTGGCATGTGGGCAGCGCGACGATGCTCTCGTCGCGGGGGGCAAGCGGGCGTCGCGGCGATCATCTGCGGCGAGGGGGCAAGTGGCGGCGCGCCGATGCTCTCGACGGCGGGGCAAGCGGGCGGCGCGGCGATCCTCTCGGGCGGCGCGACGATCCTCTCGACGCGGGGGGCAAGCGGGCGGCGCGGCGATCCTCTACGGCGACGGGGCAAGCGGACGGCGCGGCGATCTTCTCGGGCGGCGCGGCGATCCTCTCGACGGCGGCGCGACGATCCTCCGACGGCGGGGCAAGCGGACGGCGCGGCGATCCTCTCGGGCGGCGCGGCGATCCTCTCGACGGCGGGGCTAGTGGGCGGCGATGCTCTCGACGGCGGGGCAAGCGGGCGGCGCGGCGATCCTCTCGGGCGGCGCGGCGATCCTCTCGACGGCGGGGCAAGCGGGAGGCGCGGCGATCCTCTGCGGCGACGGGGCAAGCGGACGGCGCGGCGATCCTCTCGGGCGGCGCGGCGATCCTCTCGACGGCGGGGCAAGTGGGCGGCGATCCTCTCGACGGCGGGGCAAGCGGGCGGCGCGGCGATCCTCTCGACGGCGGGGCAAGTGGGCGGCGATGCTCTCGACGGCGGGGCAAGCGGGCGGCGCGGCGATGCTCTCGTCGCGGGGGGCAAGCGGGAGGCGCGGCGATCCTCTCGACGGCGGGGCAAGCGGGCGGCGCGGCGATCATCTGCGGCGAGGGGGCAAGCGGGCGGCGCATCGATCCTCTCGACGGCGGGGCAAGCGGGCGGCGCGGCGATCCTCTCGTCGCGGGGGGCAAGTGGGCGGTGCGACGATCCTCTGCGGCGGCGGGGCAAGCGGGCGGCGCGGCGATCCTCTCGACGGCGGGTCGATCCTCTCGACGGCGGGGCAAGCGGGCGGCGCGGCGATCCTCTCGACGGCGGGGCAAGCGGGCAGCGCGGCGATCCTCTGCGGCGACGGGGCAAGCGGACGGCGCGGCGATCCTCTCGGGCGGCGCGGCGATCCTCCGACGGCGGGGCAAGTGGGCGGCGATCCTCTCGACGGCGGGGCAAGCGGGCGGCGCAGCGATCCTCTCGACGGCGGGGCAAGCGGGCGGCGCGGCGATCCTCTCGGGCGGCGCGGCGATGCTCTCGACGGCGGACCAAGCGGGAGGCGCGGCGATCCTCTGCGGCGACGGGGCAAGCGGACGGCGCGGCGATCCTCTCGGGCGGCGCGGCGATGCTCTCGACGGCGGGGCAAGTGGGCGGCGATCCTCTCGACGGCGGGGCAAGCGGGCGGCGCGGCGATCCTCTCGACGGCGGGGCATGTGGGCAGCGCGACGATGCTCTCGTCGCGGGGGGCAAGAGGGCGGCGCGGCGATCCTCTCGTCGCGGGGGGCAAGCGGGCGGCGCGGCGATCCTCTACGGCGACGGGGCAAGCGGACGGCGCGGCGATCCTCTCAGGCGGCGCGGCGATCCTCTCGACGGCGGGGCAAGTGGGCGGCGATCCTCTCGACGGCGGGGCAAGCGGGCGGCGCGACGATGCTCTCGACGGCGGGGCAAGTGAGCAGCGCGACGATGCTCTCGTCGCGGGGGGCAAGCGGGCAGCGCGACGATGCTCTCGGGCGGCGCGGCGATCCTCCGACGGCGGGGCAAGGGGGCGGCGATCCTCTCGACGGCGGGGCAAGCGGGCGGCGCGGCGATGCTCTCGTCGCGGGGGGCAAGCGGGCGTCGCGGGGATCCTCTCGTCGCGGGGGGCAAGCGGGCGGCGCGGCGATCCTCTACGGCGACGGGGCAAGCGGACGTCGCGGCGATCCTCTCGGGCGGCGCGGCGATCCTCTCGACGGCGGGGTAAGCGGGCAGCGCGGCGATCCTCTGCGGCGACGGGGCAAGCGGACGGCGCGGCGATCCTCTCGGGCGGCGCGGCGATCCTCTCGACGGCGGGGCAAGGGGGCGGCGATCCTCTCGACGGCGGGTCATTCCTCTCGACGGTGGGGCAAGTGGGCAGCGCGACGATGCTCTCGTCGCGGGGGGCAAGCGGGCGGCGCGGCGATCCTCTCGGGCGGCGCGGCGATGCTCTCGACGGCGGGGCAAGCGGGCGGCGCGACGATGCTCTCGTCGCGGGGGGCAAGCGGGCGGCGCGGCGATCCTCTCGACGGCGGGGCAAGTGGGCAGCGCGACGATGCTCTCGTCGCGGGGGGCAAGCGGGCGGCGCGGCGATCCTCTCGACGGCGGGGCAACGGGCGGCGCGGCGATCCTCTCGGGCGGCGCGGCGATCCTCTCGACGGCGGGGCAAGCGGGCGGCGCGACGATCCTCTCGACGGCGGGGCAAGCGAACGGCGCGGCGATCCTCTCGAGCGGCGCGGCGATCCTCTCGACGGCGGGGCAAGCGGGCGGCGCGGCGATCCTCTGCGGCGACGGGGCAAGCGGACGGCGCGGCGATCCTCTCGACGGCGGGGCAAGCGGGCGGCGATCCTCTCGACGCGGGGGGCAAGCGGGCGGCGCGGCGATCCTCTGCGGCGACGGGGCAAGCGGACGGCGCGGCGATCCTCTCGGGCGGCGCGGCGATCCTCCGACGGCGGGGCAAGTGGGCGGCGATCCTCTCGACGGCGGGGCAAGCGGGCGGCGCAGCGATCCTCTCGACGGCGGGGCAAGCGGGCGGCGCGGCGATCCTCTCGGGCGGCGCGGCGATCCTCTCGACGGCGGGGCAAGCAGGCGGCGCGGCGATCCTCTCGGGCGGCGCGGCGATGCTCTCGACGGCGGAGCAAGCGGGAGGCGCGGCGATCCTCTGCGGCGACGGGGCAAGCGGACGGCGCGGCGATCCTCTCGGGCGGCGCGGCGATCCTCTCGACGGCGGGGCAAGGGGGCGGCGATCCTCTCGACGGCGGGGCAAGCGGGCGGCGCGGCGATCCTCTCGACGGCGGGGCATGTGGGCAGCGCGACGATGCTCTCGTCGCGGGGGGCAAGAGGGCGGCGCGGCGATCCTCTCGTCGCGGGGGGCAAGCGGGCGGCGCGGCGATCCTCTACGGCGACGGGGCAAGCGGACGGCGCGGCGATCCTCTCGGGCGGCGCGGCGATCCTCTCGACGGCGGGGCAAGCGGGCGGCGATCCTCTCGACGGCGGGGCAAGCGGGCGGCGCGACGATGCTCTCGACGGCGGGGCAAGTGGGCAGCGCGACGATGCTCTCGTCGCGGGGGGCAAGCGGGCAGCGCGACGATGCTCTCGGGCGGCGCGGCGATCCTCTCGACGGCGGGTCGATCCTCTCGACGGCGGGGCAAGTGGGCGGCGATCCTCTGGACGGCGGGGCAAGCGGGCGGCGCGGCGATCCTCTCGGTCGGCGCGGCGATCCTCTGCGGCGGCAGGGCAAGCGGCCGGCGCGGCGATCCTCTGCGGCGTCGGGGCAAGTGGGCGGCGCGGCGATGCTCTCGACGGCGGGCCAAGTGGGCAGCGCGACGATGCTCTCGTCGCGGGGGGAAGCGGGCGGCGCGGCGATCCTCTCGGGCGGCGCGGCGATCCTCTCGACGGCGGGGCAAGCGGGCGGCGCGACGATCCTCTCGGCGGCGGGGCAAGCGGGCGGCGCGGCGATCCTCTCGTCGCGGGGGGCAAGCGGGCGGCGCGGCGATCCTCTACGGCGACGGGGCAAGCGGACGGCGCGGCGATCCTCTCGGGCGGCGCGGCAATCGTCTCGACGGCGGGGCAAGCGGGCGGCGCGGCGATCCTCTCGACGGCGGGTCGATCCTCTCGACGGCGGGGCAAGCGGGAGGCGCGGCGATCCTCTCGACGGCGGGGCAAGCGGGCAGCGCGGCGATCCTCTGCGGCGACGGGGCAAGCGGACGGCGCGGCGATCCTCTCGGGCGGCGCGGCGATCCTCCGACGGCGGGGCAAGTGGGCGGAGATCTTCCCGACGGCGGGGCAAGCGGGCGGCGCGGCGATCCTCTGCGGCGGCGGGGCAAGCGGGCGGCGCGGCGATCCTCTCGACGGCGGGGCAAGCGGGCGGCGCGGCGATCCTCTGCGGCGACGGGGCAAGCAGACGGCGCGGCGATCCTCTCGGGCGGCGCGGCGATCCTCTCGACGGCGGGGCAAGGGGGCGGCGATCCTCTCGACGGCGGGGCAAGCGGGCGGCGCGGCGATCCTCTCGACGGCGGGTCATTCCTCTCGACGGTGGGGCAAGTGGGCAGCGCGACGATGCTCTCGTCGCGGGGGGCAAGCGGGCGGCGCGGCGATCCTCTCGTCGCGGGGGGCAAGCGGGCGGCGCGGCGATCCTCTGCGGCGACGGGGCAAGCGGACGGCGCGGCGATCCTCTCGGGCGGTGCGGCGATCCTCCGACGGCGGGGCAAGTGGGCGGCGATCCTCTCGACGGCGGGGCAAGCGGGCGGCGCGGCGATCCTCTCGACGGCAGGGCAACCGTCGGCGCGGCGATCCTCTCGTCGCGGGGGCAAGCGGGCGGCGCGGCGATCCTCTGCGGCGGCGGGGCAAGCGGGCGGCGCGGAGATCCTCTGCAGCGAGGGGGCAAATGGGCGGCGCGGCGATGCTCTCGACGGCGGGGCAACCGGGCGGCGCGGCGATGCTCTCGACGGCGGGGCAAGTGGGCAGCGCGACGATGCTCTCGTCGCGGGGGGCAAGCGGGCAGCGCGACGATGCTCTCGGGCGGCGCGGCGATCCTCCGACGGCGGGGCAAGGGGGCGGCGATCCTCTCGACGGCGGGTCAATCCTCTCGACGGCGGGGCAAGCGGGCGGCGCGGCGATCCTCTGCGGCGAGGGGGCAAGCGGGCGGCGCGGCGATCCTCTCGACGGCGGGGCAAGCGGGCGGCGCGGCGATCCTCTCGGGCGGCGCGGCGATCCTCTCGACGGCGGGGCAAGCGGGAGGCGCGGCGATCCTCTGCGGCGACGGGGCAAGCGGACGGCGCGGCGATCCTCTCGGGCGGCGCGGCGATCCTCTCGACGGCGGGGCAAGTGGGCGGCGATCCTCTCGACGGCGGGGCAAGCGGGCGGCGCGGCGATCCTCTCGGGCGGCGCGGCGATCCTCTGCGGCGGCAGGGCAAGCGGCCGGCGCGGCGATCCTCTGCGGCGTCGGGGCAAGTGGGCGGCGCGGCGATGCTCTCGACGGCGGGCCAAGTGGGCAGCGCGACGATGCTCTCGTCGCGGGGGGAAGCGGGCGGCGCGGCGATCCTCTCGGGCGGCGCGGCGATCCTCTCGACGGCGGGGCAAGCGGGCGGCGCGACGATCCTCTCGGCGGCGGGGCAAGCGGGCGGCGCGGCGATCCTCTCGTCGCGGGGGGCAAGCGGGCGGCGCGGCGATCCTCTACGGCGACGGGGCAAGCGGACGGCGCGGCGATCCTCTCGGGCGGCGCGGCAATCGTCTCGACGGCGGGGCAAGCGGGCGGAGATCTTCCCGACGGCGGGGCAAGCGGGCGGCGCGGCGATCCTCTGCGGCGGCGGGGCAAGCGGGCGGCGCGGCGATCCTCTCGGGCGGCGCGGCGATCCTCTCGACGGCGGGGCAAGCGGGCGGCGCGGCGATCCTCTGCGGCGACGGGGCAAGCAGACGGCGCGGCGATCCTCTCGGGCGGCGCGGCGATCCTCTCGACGGCGGGGCAAGGGGGCGGCGATCCTCTCGACGGCGGGGCAAGCGGGCGGCGCGGCGATCCTCTCGGGCGGCGCGGCGATCCTCTCGACGGCGGGGCAAGCGGGCGGCGCGGCGATCCTCTCGGGCGGCGCGGCAATGCTCTCGACGGCGGAGCAAGCGGGAGGCGCGGCGATCCTCTGCGGCGACGGGGCAAGCGGACGGCGCGGCGATCCTCTCGGGCGGCGCGGCGATCCTCTCGACGGCGGGGCAAGTGGGCGGCGATCCTCTCGACGGCGGGGCAAGCGGGCGGCGCGGTGATCCTCTCGACGGCGGGTCATTCCTCTCGACGGTGGGGCAAGTGGGCAGCGCGACGATGCTCTCGTCGCGGGGGGCAAGCGGGCGGCGCGGCGATCCTCTCGTCGCGGGGGGCAAGCGGGCGGCGCGGCGATCCTCTGCGGCGACGGGGCAAGCGGACGGCGCGGCGATCCTCTCGGGCGGTGCGGCGATCCTCCGACGGCGGGGCAAGTGGGCGGCGATCCTCTCGACGGCGGGGCAAGCGGGCGGCGCGGCGATCCTCTCGACGGCAGGGCAACCGTCGGCGCGGCGATCCTCTCGTCGCGGGGGGCAAGCGGACGGCGCGGCGATCCTCTGCGGCGGCGGGGCAAGCGGGCGGCGCGGAGATCCTCTGCAGCGAGGGGGCAAATGGGCGGCGCGGCGATGCTCTCGACGGCGGGGCAACCGGGCGGCGCGGCGATGCTCTCGACGGCGGGGCAACCGGGCGTCGCGGGGATCCTCTCGTCGCGGGGGGCAAGCGGACGGCGCGGCGATCCTCTCGGGCGGCGCGGCGATCCTCCGACGGCGGGCAAGTGGGCGGCGATGCTCTCGACGGCGGGGAAAGCGGGCGGCGCGGCGATCCTCTGCGGCGAGGGGGCAAGCGGGCGGCGCGGCGATCCTCTCGGGCGGCGCGGCGATGCTCTCGACGGCGGGGCAAGCGGGCGGCGCGACGATCCTCTCGACGGCGGGGCAAGTGGGCAGCGCGGCGATCCTCTCGTCGCGGGGGGCAAGCGGACGGCGCGGCGATCCTCTCGGGCGGCGCGGCGATCCTCTCGGGCGGCGCGACGATGCTCCGACGGCGGGGCAAGTGGGCGGCGATCCTCTCGACGGCGGGGCAAGCGGGCGGCGCGGCGATCCTCTGCGGCGGCGGGCCAAGTAGGCAGCGCGACGATGCTCTCGTCGCGGGGGGCAAGCGGGCGGCGCGGCGATCCTCTCGTCGCGGGGGGCAAGCGGGCGGCGCGGCGATCCTCTCGGGCGGCGCGGCGATCCTCTCGACGGCGGGGCAAGCGGGCGGCGCGACGATGCTCTCGTCGCGGGGGGCAAGCGGGCGGCGCGGCGATCCTCTCGGGCGGCGCGGCGATCCTCTCGACGGCGGGGCAAGCGGGCGGCGCGGCGATCCTCTCGACGGCGGGTCGATCCTCTCGACGGCGGGGCAAGTGGGCAGCGCGACGATGCTCTCGTCGCGGGGGGCAAGCGGGTGGCGCGGCGATCCTCTCGGGCGGCGCGGCGATCCACCGACGGCGGGGCAAGGGGGCGGCGATCTTCTCGACGGCGGGGCAAGCGGGCGGCGCGGTGATCCTCTGCGGCGACGGGGCAAGCGGACGGCGCGGCGATCCTCTCGGGCGGCGCGGCGATCCTCTCGACGGCGGGGCAAGTGGGCGGCGATCCTCTCGACGGCGGGGCAAGCGGGCGGCGCGGCGATCCTCTCGGGCGGCGCGGCGATCCTCTCGACGGCGGGGCAAGCGGGCGGCGCGGCGATCCTCTGCGGCGACGGGGCAAGCGGACGGCGCGGCGATCCTCTCGGGCGGCGCGGCGATCCTCTCGACGGCGGGGCAAGTGGGCGGCGATCCTCTCGACGGCGGGGCAAGCGGGCGGCGCGGCGATCCTCTCGGTCGGCGCGGCGATCCTCTGCGGCGGCAGGGCAAGCGGCCGGCGCGGCGATCCTCTGCGGCGTCGGGGCAAGTGGGCGGCGCGGCGATGCTCTCGACGGCGGGCCAAGTGGGCAGCGCGACGATGCTCTCGTCGCGGGGGGAAGCGGGCGGCGCGGCGATCCTCTCGGGCGGCGCGGCGATTCTCTCGACGGCGGGGCAAGCGGGCGGCGCGACGATCCTCTCGGCGGCGGGGCAAGCGGGCGGCGCGGCGATCCTCTCGTCGCGGGGGGCAAGCGGG
Source organism: Gavia stellata (assembly GCF_030936135.1). Taxonomy (NCBI): domain Eukaryota; kingdom Metazoa; phylum Chordata; class Aves; order Gaviiformes; family Gaviidae; genus Gavia; species Gavia stellata. Next base: position 29,839 of record NW_026776621.1, on the reverse strand, counting down.
CGGCGCGGCGATCCTCTACGGCGACGGGGCAAGCGGACGGCGCGGCGATCCTCTCGGGCGGCGCGGCAATCGTCTCGACGGCGGGGCAAGCGGGCGGCGCGGCGATCCTCTCGACGGCGGGTCGATCCTCTCGACGGCGGGGCAAGCGGGCGGCGCGGCGATCCTCTCGACGGCGGGGCAAGCGGGCAGCGCGGCGATCCTCTGCGGCGACGGGGCAAGCGGACGGCGCGGCGATCCTCTCGGGCGGCGCGGCGATCCTCCGACGGCGGGGCAAGTGGGCGGCGATGCTCTCGACGGCGGGGAAAGCGGGCGGCGCGGCGATCCTCTGCGGCGAGGGGGCAAGCGGGCGGCGCGGCGATCCTCTCGACGGCGGGGCAAGCGGGCGGCGCGGCGATCCTCTCGGGCGGCGCGGCGATCCTCTCGACGGCGGGGCAAGCGGGAGGCGCGGCGATCCTCTGCGGCGACGGGGCAAGCGGACGGCGCGGCGATCCTCTCGGGCGGCGCGGCGATCCTCTCGACGGCGGGGCAAGTGGGCGGCGATCCTCTGGACGGCGGGGCAAGCGGGCGGCGCGGCGATCCTCTCGGTCGGCGCGGCGATCCTCTGCGGCGGCAGGGCAAGCGGCCGGCGCGGCGATCCTCTGCGGCGTCGGGGCAAGTGGGCGGCGCGGCGATGCTCTCGACGGCGGGCCAAGTGGGCAGCGCGACGATGCTCTCGTCGCGGGGGGAAGCGGGCGGCGCGGCGATCCTCTCGGGCGGCGCGGCGATCCTCTCGACGGCGGGGCAAGCGGGCGGCGCGACGATCCTCTCGGCGGCGGGGCAAGCGGGCGGCGCGGCGATCCTCTCGTCGCGGGGGGCAAGCGGGCGGCGCGGCGATCCTCTACGGCGACGGGGCAAGCGGACGGCGCGGCGATCCTCTCGGGCGGCGCGGCAATCGTCTCGACGGCGGGGCAAGCGGGCGGCGCGGCGATCCTCTCGACGGCGGGTCGATCCTCTCGACGGCGGGGCAAGCGGCGGCGCGGCGATCCTCTCGACGGCGGGGCAAGCGGGCAGCGCGGCGATCCTCTGCGGCGACGGGGCAAGCGGACGGCGCGGCGATCCTCTCGGGCGGCGCGGCGATCCTCCGACGGCGGGGCAAGTGGGCGGAGATCTTCCCGACGGCGGGGCAAGCGGGCGGCGCGGCGATCCTCTCGACGGCGGGGCAAGCGGGCAGCGCGGCGATCCTCTGCGGCGACGGGGCAAGCGGACGGCGCGGCGATCCTCTCGGGCGGCGCGGCGATCCTCTCGACGGCGGGGCAAGCGGGCGGCGCGGCGATCCTCTGCGGCGACGGGGCAAGCAGACGGCGCGGCGATCCTCTCGGGCGGCGCGGCGATCCTCTCGACGGCGGGGCAAGGGGGCGGCGATCCTCTCGACGGCGGGGCAAGCGGGCGGCGCGGCGATCCTCTCGACGGCGGGTCATTCCTCTCGACGGTGGGGCAAGTGGGCAGCGCGACGATGCTCTCGTCGCGGGGGGCAAGCGGGCGGCGCGGCGATCCTCTCGTCGCGGGGGGCAAGCGGGCGGCGCGGCGATCCTCTGCGGCGACGGGGCAAGCGGACGGCGCGGCGATCCTCTCGGGCGGTGCGGCGATCCTCCGACGGCGGGGCAAGTGGGCGGCGATCCTCTCGACGGCGGGGCAAGCGGGCGGCGCGGCGATCCTCTCGACGGCAGGGCAACCGTCGGCGCGGCGATCCTCTCGTCGCGGGGGGCAAGCGGGCGGCGCGGCGATCCTCTGCGGCGGCGGGGCAAGCGGGCGGCGCGGAGATCCTCTGCAGCGAGGGGGCAAATGGGCGGCGCGGCGATGCTCTCGACGGCGGGGCAACCGGGCGGCGCGGCGATGCTCTCGACGGCGGGGCAAGTGGGCAGCGCGACGATGCTCTCGTCGCGGGGGGCAAGCGGGCAGCGCGACGATGCTCTCGGGCGGCGCGGCGATCCTCCGACGGCGGGGCAAGGGGGCGGCGATCCTCTCGACGGCGGGTCAATCCTCTCGACGGCGGGGCAAGCGGGCGTCGCGGGGATCCTCTCGTCGCGGGGGGCAAGCGGACGGCGCGGCGATCCTCTCGGGCGGCGCGGCGATCCTCCGACGGCGGGGCAAGTGGGCGGCGATGCTCTCGACGGCGGGGAAAGCGGGCGGCGCGGCGATCCTCTGCGGCGAGGGGGCAAGCGGGCGGCGCGGCGATCCTCTCGACGGCGGGGCAAGTGGGCGGCGATCCTCTGCGGCGGCAGGGCAAGCGGCCGGCGCGGCGATCCTCTGCGGCGTCGGGGCAAGTGGGCGGCGCGGCGATGCTCTCGACGGCGGGCCAAGTGGGCAGCGCGACTATGCTCTCGTCGCGGGGGGAAGCGGGCGGCGCGGCGATCCTCTCGGGAGGCGCGGCGATCCTCTCGACGGCGGGGCAAGCGGGCGGCGCGACGATCCTCTCGGCGGCGGGGCAAGCGGGCGGCGCGGCGATCCTCTCGTCGCGGGGGGCAAGCGGGTGGCGCGGCGATCCTCTACGGCGACGGGGCAAGCGGACGGCGCGGCGATCCTCTCGGGCGGCGCGGCAATCGTCTCGACGGCGGGGCAAGCGGGCGGAGATCTTCCCGACGGCGGGGCAAGCGGGCGGCGCGGCGATCCTCTGCGGCGGCGGGGCAAGCGGGCGGCGCGGCGATCCTCTCGGGCGGCGCGGCGATGCTCTCGAAGGCGGGGCAAGCGGGCGGCGCGGCGATCCTCTGCGGCGACGGGGCAAGCAGACGGCGCGGCGATCCTCTCGGGCGGCGCGGCGATCCTCTCGACGGCGGGGCAAGGGGGCGGCGATCCTCTCGACGGCGGGGCAAGCGGGCGGCGCGGCGATCCTCTCGGGCGGCGCGGCGATCCTCTCGACGGCGGGGCAAGCGGGCGGCGCGGCGATCCTCTCGGGCGGCGCGGCGATGCTCTCGACGGCGGAGCAAGCGGGAGGCGCGGCGATCCTCTGCGGCGACGGGGCAAGCGGACGGCGCGGCGATCCTCTCGGGCGGCGCGGCGATCCTCTCGACGGCGGGGCAAGTGGGCGGCGATCCTCTCGACGGCGGGGCAAGCGGGCGGCGCGGCGATCCTCTCGACGGCGGGGCATGTGGGCAGCGCGACGATGCTCTCGTCGCGGGGGGCAAGAGGGCGGCGCGGCGATCCTCTCGTCGCGGGGGGCAATCGGGCGGCGCGGCGATCCTCTACGGCGACGGGGCAAGCGGGCGGCGCGGCGATCCTCTCGGGCGGCGCGGCGATCCTCTCGACGGCGGGGCAAGTGGGCGGCGATCCTCTCGACGGCGGGGCAAGCGGGCGGCGCGACGATGCTCTCGACGGCGGGGCAAGTGGGCAGCGCGACGATGCTCTCGTCGCGGGGGGCAAGCGGGCAGCGCGACGATGCTCTCGGGCGGCGCGGCGATCCTCTCGACGGCGGGTCGATCCTCTCGACGGCGGGGCAAGCGGGCGGCGCGGCGATCCTCTCGACGGCGGGGCAAGCGGGCAGCGCGGCGATCCTCTGCGGCGACGGGGCAAGCGGACGGCGCGGCGATCCTCTCGGGCGGCGCGGCGATCCTCCGACGGCGGGGCAAGTGGGCGGAGATCTTCCCGACGGCGGGGCAAGCGGGCGGCGCGGCGATCCTCTGCGGCGGCGGGGCAAGCGGGCGGCGCGGCGATCCTCTCGGGCGGCGCGGCGATCCTCTCGACGGCGGGGCAAGCGGGCGGCGCGGCGATCCTCTGCGGCGACGGGGCAAGCAGACGGCGCGGCGATCCTCTCGGGCGGCGCGGCGATCCTCTCGACGGCGGGGCAAGGGGGCGGCGATCCTCTCGACGGCGGGGCAAGCGGGCGGCGCGGCGATCCTCTCGACGGCGGGTCATTCCTCTCGACGGTGGGGCAAGTGGGCAGCGCGACGATGCTCTCGTCGCGGGGGGCAAGCGGGCGGCGCGGCGATCCTCTCGTCGCGGGGGGCAAGCGGGCGGCGCGGCGATCCTCTGCGGCGACGGGGCAAGCGGACGGCGCGGCGATCCTCTCGGGCGGTGCGGCGATCCTCCGACGGCGGGGCAAGCGGGCGGCGCGGCGATCCTCTCGACGGCAGGGCAACCGTCGGCGCGGCGATCCTCTCGTCGCGGGGGGCAAGCGGGCGGCGCGGCGATCCTCTGCGGCGGCGGGGAAGCGGGCGGCGCGGAGATCCTCTGCAGCGAGGGGGCAAATGGGCGGCGAGGCGATGCTCTCGACGGCGGGGCAACCGGGCGGCGCGGCGATGCTCTCGACGGCGGGGCAAGTGGGCAGCGCGACGATGCTCTCGTCGCGGGGGGCAAGCGGGCAGCGCGACGATGCTCTCGGGCGGCGCGGCGATCCTCCGACGGCGGGGCAAGGGGGCGGCGATCCTCTCGACGGAGGGTCAATCCTCTCGACGGCGGGGCAAGCGGGCGTCGCGGGGATCCTCTCGTCGCGGGGGGCAAGCGGACGGCGCGGCGATCCTCTCGGGCGGCGCGGCGATCCTCTCGACGGCGGGGCAAGTGGGCGGCGATGCTCTCGACGGCGGGGAAAGCGGGAGGCGCGGCGATCCTCTGCGGCGAGGGGGCAAGCGGGCGGCGCGGCGATCCTCTCGGGCGGCGCGGCGATCCTCTCGACGGCGGGGCAAGCGGACGGCGCGGCGATCCTCTCGGGCGGCGCGGCGATCGTCTCGACGGCGGGGCAAGCGGGCGGCGCGACGATCCTCTCGACGGCGGGGCAAGTGGGCAGCGCGGCGATCCTCTCGACGGCGGGCCAAGTGGGCAGCGCGACGATGCTCTCGTCGCGGGGGGAAGCGGGCGGCGCGGCGATCCTCTCGGGCGGCGCGGCGATCCTCTCGACGGCGGGGCAAGCGGGCGGAGCGACGATCCTCTCGGCGGCGGGGCAAGCGGGCGGCGCGGCGATCCTCTCGTCGCGGGGGGCAAGCGGGCGGCGCGGCGATCCTCTACGGCGACGGGGCAAGCGGACGGCGCGGCGATCCTCTCGGGCGGCGCGGCAATCGTCTCGACGGCGGGGCAAGCGGGCGGCGCGGCGATCCTCTCGACGGCGGGTCGATCCTCTCGACGGCGGGGCAAGCGGGCGGCGCGGCGATCCTCTCGACGGCGGGGCAAGCGGGCAGCGCGGCGATCCTCTGCGGCGACGGGGCAAGCGGACGGCGCGGCGATCCTCTCGGGCGGCGCGGCGATCCTCCGACGGCGGGGCAAGTGGGCGGAGATCTTCCCGACGGCGGGGCAAGCGGGTGGCGCGGCGATCCTCTCGGGCGGCGCGGCGATCCTCTCGACGGCGGGGCAAGCGGGCGGCGCGGCGATCCTCTGCGGCGACGGGGCAAGCAGACGGCGCGGCGATCCTCTCGGGCGGCGCGGCGATCCTCTCGACGGCGGGGCAAGGGGGCGGCGATCCTCTCGACGGCGGGGCAAGCGGGAGGCGCGGCGATCCTCTGCGGCGACGGGGCAAGCGGACGGCGCGGCGATCCTCTCGGGCGGCGCGGCGATCCTCCGACGGCGGGGCAAGTGGGCGGAGATCTTCCCGACGGCGGGGCAAGCGGGCGGCGCGGCGATCCTCTGCGGCGGCGGGGCAAGCGGGCGGCGCGGTGATCCTCTCGGTCGGCGCGGCGATCCTCTCGACGGCGGGGCAAGCGGGCGGCGCGGCGATCCTCTGCGGCGACGGGGCAAGCAGACGGCGCGGCGATCCTCTCGGGCGGCGCGGCGATCCTCTCGACGGCGGGGCAAGGGGGCGGCGATCCTCTCGACGGCGGGGCAAGCGGGCGGCGCGGCGATCCTCTCGACGGCGGGTCATTCCTCTCGACGGTGGGGCAAGTGGGCAGCGCGACGATGCTCTCGTCGCGGGGGGCAAGCGGGCGGCGCGGCGATCCTCTCGTCGCGGGGGGCAAGCGGGCGGCGCGGCGATCCTCTGCGGCGGCGGGGCAAGCGGGCGGCGCGGAGATCCTCTGCAGCGAGGGGGCAAATGGGCGGCGCGGCGATGCTCTCGACGGCGGGGCAACCGGGCGGCGCGGCGATGCTCTCGACGGCGGGGCAAGTGGGCAGCGCGACGATGCTCTCGTCGCGGGGGGCAAGCGGGCAGCGCGACGATGCTCTCGGGCGGCGCGGCGATCCTCCGACGGCGGGGCAAGCGGGCGGCGATCCTCTCGACGGCGGGTCAATCCTCTCGACGGCGGGGCAAGCGGGCGTCGCGGGGATCCTCTCGTCGCGGGGGGCAAGCGGACGGCGCGGCGATCCTCTCGGGCGGCGCGGCGATCCTCCGACGGCGGGGCAAGTGGGCGGCGATGCTCTCGACGGCGGGGAAAGCGGGCGGCGCGGCGATCCTCTGCGGCGGCGGGGCAAGCGGGCGGCGCGGAGATCCTCTCGACGGCGGGGCAAGCGGGCGGCGCGGCGATCCTCTCGGGCGGCGCGGCGATCCTCTCGACGGCGGGGCAAGTGGGCGGCGATCCTCTCGACGGCGGGGCAAGCGGGCGGCGCGGCGATCCTCTCGGGAGGCGCGGCGATCCTCTGCGGCGGCAGGGCAAGCGGCCGGCGCGGCGATCCTCTGCGGCGTCGGGGCAAGTGGGCGGCGCGGCGATGCTCTCGACGGCGGGCCAAGTGGGCAGCGCGACGATGCTCTCGTCGCGGGAGGAAGCGGGCGGCGCGGCGATCCTCTCGGGCGGCGCGGCGATCCTCTCGACGGCGGGGCAAGCGGGCGGCGCGACGATCCTCTCGGCGGCGGGGCAAGCGGGCGGCGCGGCGATCCTCTCGTCGCGGGGGGCAAGCGGGCGGCGCGGCGATCCTCTACGGCGACGGGGCAAGCGGACGGCGCGGCGATCCTCTCGGGCGGCGCGGCAATCGTCTCGACGGCGGGGCAAGCGGGCGGAGATCTTCCCGACGGCGGGGCAAGCGGGCGGCGCGGCGATCCTCTGCGGCGGCGGGGCAAGCGGGCGGCGCGGCGATCCTCTCGGGCGGCGCGGCGATCCTCTCGACGGCGGGGCAAGCGGGCGGCGCGGCGATCCTCTGCGGCGACGGGGCAAGCAGACGGCGCGGCGATCCTCTCGGGCGGCGCGGCGATCCTCTCGACGGCGGGGCAAGGGGGCGGCGATCCTCTCGACGGCGGGGCAAGCGGGCGGCGCGGCGATCCTCTCGACGGCAGGGCAACCGTCGGCGCGGCGATCCTCTCGACGGCGGGGCAAGCAGGCGGCGCGGCGATCCTCTCGACGGCGGGGCAAGTGGGCAGCGCGACGATGCTCTCGTCGCGGGGGGCAAGCGGGCAGCGCGACGATGCTCTCGGGCGGCGCGGCGATCCTCCGACGGCGGGGCAAGGGGGCGGCGATCCTCTCGACGGCGGGGCAAGCGGGCGGCGCGGCGATCCTCTCGACGGCGGGTCAATCCTCTCGACGGCGAGGCAAGTGGGCAGCGCGACGATGCTCTCGTCGCGGGGGGCAAGCGGGCGTCGCGGGGATCCTCTCGTCGCGGGGGGCAAGCGGGCGGCGCGGCAATCCTCTACGGCGACGGGGCAAGCGGACGGCGCGGCGATCCTCTCGGGCGGCGCGGCGATCCTCTCGACGGCGGGGTAAGCGGGCAGCGCGGCGATCCTCTGCGGCGACGGGGCAAGCGGGCGGCGCGGCGATCCTCTCGGGCGGCGCGGCGATCCTCTCGACGGCGGGGCAAGGGGGCGGCGATCCTCTCGACGGCGGGTCATTCCTCTCGTCGGTGGGGCAAGTGGGCAGCGCGACGATGCTCTCGTCGCGGGGGGCAAGCGAGCGGCGCGGCGATCCTCTCGACGGCGGGGCAAGTGGGCAGCGCGACGATGCTCTCGTCGCGGGGGGCAAGCGGGCGGCGCGGCGATCCTCTCGGGCGGCGCGGCGATCCTCTCGACGGCGGGGCAAGCGGGCGGCGGGGCGATGCTCTCGTCGCGGGGGGCAAGCGGGCGGCGCGGCGATCCTCTGCGGCGACGGGGCAAGCGGACGGCGCGGCGATCCTCTCGACGGCGGGGCAAGCGGGCGGCGATCCTCTCGACGCGGGGGGCAAGCGGGCGGCGCGGCGATCCTCTGCGGCTGCGGGGCAAGTTGGAGGCGCGGCGATCATCTGTGGCGGCGGGGCAAGCGGGCGGCGCGGCGATCCTCTCGACGGCGGGGCAAGCGGGCGGCGCGGCGATGCTCTCGACGGCGGGGCAAGTGGGCAGCGCGACGATTCTCTCGTCGCGGGGGGCAAGCGGGCAGCGCGACGATGCTCTCGGGCGGCGCGGCGATCCTCCGACGGCGGGGCAAGGGGGCGGCGATCCTCTCGACGGCGGCGCGACGATCCTCCGACGGCGGGGCAAGTGGGCGGCGATCCTCTCGACGGCGGGGCAAGCGGGCGGCGCGGCGATCCTCTCGACGGCAGGGCAACCGTCGGCGCGGCGATCCTCTCGTCGCGGGGGGCAAGCGGGCGGCGCGGCGATCCTCTGCGGCGGCGGGGCAAGCGGGCGGCGCGGAGATCCTCTGCAGCGAGGGGGCAAATGGGCGGCGCGGCGATGCTCTCGACGGCGGGGCAACCGGGCGGCGCGGCGATGCTCTCGACGGCGGGGCAAGTGGGCAGCGCGACGATGCTCTCGTCGCGGGGGGCAAGCGGACGGCGCGGCGATCCTCTCGGGCGGCGCGGCGATCCTCCGACGGCGGGGCAAGTGGGCGGCGATGCTCTCGACGGCGGGGAAAGCGGGCGGCGCGGCGATCCTCTGCGGCGAGGGGGCAAGCGGGCGGCGCGGCGATCCTCTCGACGGCGGGGCAAGCGGGCGGCGCGGCGATCCTCTCGGGCGGCGCGGCGATCCTCTCGACGGCGGGGCAAGCGGGAGGCGCGGCGATCCTCTGCGGCGACGGGGCAAGCGGACGGCGCGGCGATCCTCTCGGGCGGCGCGGCGATCCTCTCGACGGCTCGGGGCAAGTGGGCGGCGATCCTCTCGACGGCGGGGCAAGCGGGCGGCGCGGCGATCCTCTCGGGCGGCGCGGCGATCCTCTGCGGCGGCAGGGCAAGCGGCCGGCGCGGCGATCCTCTGCGGCGTCGGGGCAAGTGGGCGGCGCGGCGATGCTCTCGACGGCGGGCCAAGTGGGCAGCGCGACGATGCTCTCGTCGCGGGGGGAAGCGGGCGGCGCGGCGATCCTCTCGGGCGGCGCGGCGATCCTCTCGACGGCGGGGCAAGCGGGCGGCGCGACGATCCTCTCGGCGGCGGGGCAAGCGGGCGGCGCGGCGATCCTCTCGTCGCGGGGGGCAAGCGGGCGGCGCGGCGATCCTCTACGGCGACGGGGCAAGCGGACGGCGCGGCGATCCTCTCGGGCGGCGCGGCAATCGTCTCGACGGCGGGGCAAGCGGGCGGCGCGGCGATCCTCTCGACGGCGGGTCGATCCTCTCGACGGCGGGGCAAGCGGGCGGCGCGGCGATCCTCTCGACGGCGGGGCAAGCGGGCAGCGCGGCGATCCTCTGCGGCGACGGGGCAAGCGGACGGCGCGGCGATCCTCTCGGGCGGCGCGGCGATCCTCCGACGGCGGGGCAAGTGGGCGGCGATGCTCTCGACGGCGGGGAAAGCGGGCGGCGCGGCGATCCTCTCGGCGGCGGGGCAAGCGGGCGGCGCGGCGATCCTCTCGGGCGGCGCGGCGATCCTCTCGACGGCGGGGCAAGGGGGCGGCGATCCTCTCGACGGCGGGGCAAGCGGGCGGCGCGGCGATCCTCTCGACGGCGGGTCATTCCTCTCGACGGTGGGGCAAGTGGGCAGCGCGACGATGCTCTCGTCGCGGGGGGCAAGCGGGCGGCGCGGCGATCCTCTCGTCGCGGGGGGCAAGCGGGCGGCGCGGCGATCCTCTGCGGCGACGGGGCAAGCGGACGGCGCGGCGATCCTCTCGGGCGGTGCGGCGATCCTCCGACGGCGGGGCAAGTGGGCGGCGATCCTCTCGACGGCAGGGCAACCGTCGGCGCGGCGATCCTCTCGTCGCGGGGGGCAAGCGGGCGGCGCGGCGATCCTCTGCGGCGGCGGGGCAAGCGGGCGGCGCGGAGATCCTCTGCAGCGAGGGGGCAAATGGGCGGCGCGGCGATGCTCTCGACGGCGGGGCAACCGGGCGGCGCGGCGATGCTCTCGACGGCGGGGCAAGTGGGCAGCGCGATGATGCTCTCGTCGCGGGGGGCAAGCGGGCGGCGCGGCGATCCTCTCGGGCGGCGCGGCGATGCTCTCGACGGCGGGGCAAGCGGGCGGCGCGACGATGCTCTCGTCGCGGGGGGCAAGCGGGCGGCGCGGCGATCCTCTCGACGGCGGGGCAAGTGGGCAGCGCGACGATGCTCTCGTCGCGGGGGGCAAGCGGGCGGCGCGGCGATCCTCTCGACGGCGGGGCAAGCGGGCGGCGCGGCGATCCTCTCGGGCGGCGCGGCGATCCTCTCGACGGCGGGGCAAGCGGGCGGCGCGACGATCCTCTCGACGGCGGGGCAAGCGGGCGGCGGGGCGATGCTCTCGTCGCGGGGGGCAAGCGGGCGGCGCGGCGATCCTCTGCGGCGACGGGGCTAGCGGACGGCGCGGCGATCCTCTCGACGGCGGGGCAAGCGGGCGGCGATCCTCTCGACGCGGGGGGCAAGCGGGCGGCGCGGCGATCCTCTGCGGCTGCGGGGCAAGTTGGAGGCGCGGCGATCATCTGCGGCGGCGGGGCAAGCGGGCGGCGCGGCGATCCTCTCGACGGCGGGGCAAGCGGGCGGCGCGACGATGCTCTCGACGGCGGGGCAAGTGGGCAGCGCGACGATGCTCTCGTCGCGGGGGGCAAGCGGGCACCGCGACGATGCTCTCGGGCGGCGCGGCGATCCTCCGACGGCGGGGCAAGGGGGCGGCGATCCTCTCGACGGCGGCGCGACGATCCTCCGACGGCGGGGCAAGTGGGCGGCGATCCTCTCGACGGCGGGGCAAGCGGGCGGCGCGGCGATCCTCTCGACGGCAGGGCAACCGTCGGCGCGGCGATCCTCTCGTCGCGGGGGGCAAGCGGGCGGCGCGGCGATCCTCTGCGGCGGCGGGGCAAGAGGGCGGCGCGGAGATCCTCTGCAGCGAGGGGGCAAATGGGCGGCGCGGCGATGCTCTCGACGGCGGGGCAACCGGGCGGCGCGGCGATGCTCTCGACGGCGGGGCAAGTGGGCAGCGCGACGATGCTCTCGTCGCGGGGGGCAAGCGGGCAGCGCGACGATGCTCTCGGGCGGCGCGGCGATCCTCCGACGGCGGGGCAAGGGGGCGGCGATCCTCTCGACGGCGGGTCAATCCTCTCGACGGCGGGGCAAGCGGGCGTCGCGGGGATCCTCTCGTCGCGGGGGGCAAGCGGACGGCGCGGCGATCCTCTCGGGCGGCGCGGCGATCCTCCGACGGCGGGGCAAGTGGGCGGCGATGCTCTCGACGGCGGGGAAAGCGGGCGGCGCGGCGATCCTCTGCGGCGAGGGGGCAAGCGGGCGGCGCGGCGATCCTCTCGACGGCGGGGCAAGCGGGCGGCGCGGCGATCCTCTCGGGCGGCGCGGCGATCCTCTCGACGGCGGGGCAAGCGGGAGGCGCGGCGATCCTCTGCGGCGACGGGGCAAGCGGACGGCGCGGCGATCCTCTCGGGCGGCGCGGCGATCCTCTCGACGGCGGGGCAAGTGGGCGGCGATCCTCTCGACGGCGGGGCAAGCGGGCGGCGCGGCGATCCTCTCGGGCAGCGCGGCGATCCTCTGCGGCGGCAGGGCAAGCGGCCGGCGCGGCGATCCTCTGCGGCGTCGGGGCAAGTGGGCGGCGCGGCGATGCTCTCGACGGCGGGCCAAGTGGGCAGCGCGACGATGCTCTCGTCGCGGGGGGAAGCGGGCGGCGCGGCGATCCTCTCGGGCGGCGCGGCGATCCTCTCGACGGCGGGGCAAGCGGGCGGCGCGACGATCCTCTCGGGCGGCGGGGCAAGCGGGCGGCGCGGCGATCCTCTCGTCGCGGGGGGCAAGCGGGCGGCGCGGCGATCCTCTACGGCGACGGGGCAAGCGGACGGCGCGGCGATCCTCTCGGGCGGCGCGGCAATCGTCTCGACGGCGGGGCAAGCGGGCGGCGCGGCGATCCTCTCGACGGCGGGTCGATCCTCTCGACGGCGGGGCAAGCGGGCGGCGCGGCGATCCTCTCGACGGCGGGGCAAGCGGGCAGCGCGGCGATCCTCTGCGGCGACGGGGCAAGCGGACGGCGCGGCGATCCTCTCGGGCGGCGCGGCGATCCTCCGACGGCGGGGCAAGTGGGCGGAGATCTTCCCGACGGCGGGGCAAGCGGGCGGCGCGGCGATCCTCTCGGCGGCGGGGCAAGCGGGCGGCGCGGCGATCCTCTCGGGCGGCGCGGCGATCCTCTCGACGGCGGGGCAAGCGGGCGGCGCGGCGATCCTCTGCGGCGACGGGGCAAGCAGACGGCGCGGCGATCCTCTCGGGCGGCGCGGCGATCCTCTCGACGGCGGGGCAAGGGGGCGGCGATCCTCTCGACGGCGGGGCAAGCGGGCGGCGCGGCGATCCTCTCGACGGCGGGTCATTCCTCTCGACGGTGGGGCAAGTGGGCAGCGCGACGATGCTCTCGTCGCGGGGGGCAAGCGGGCGGCGCGGCGATCCTCTCGTCGCGGGGGGCAAGCGGGCGGCGCGGCGATCCTCTGCGGCGACGGGGCAAGCGGACGGCGCGGCGATCCTCTCGGGCGGTGCGGCGATCCTCCGACGGCGGGGCAAGTGGGCGGCGATCCTCTCGACGGCGGGGCAAGCGGGCGGCGCGGCGATCCTCTCGACGGCAGGGCAACCGTCGGCGCGGCGATCCTCTCGTCGCGGGGGGCAAGCGGGCGGCGCGGCGATCCTCTGCGGCGGCGGGGCAAGCGGGCGGCGCGGAGATCCTCTGCAGCGAGGGGGCAAATGGGCGGCGCGGCGATGCTCTCGACGGCGGGGCAACCGGGCGGCGCGGCGATGCTCTCGACGGCGGGGCAAGTGGGCAGCGCGACGATGCTCTCGTCGCGGGGGGCAAGCGGGCGGCGCGGCGATCCTCTCGGGCGGCGCGGCGATGCTCTCGACGGCGGGGCAAGCGGGCGGCGCGACGATGCTCTCGTCGCGGGGGGCAAGCGGGCGGCGCGGCGATCCTCTCGACGGCGGGGCAAGTGGGCAGCGCGACGATGCTCTCGTCGCGGGGGGCAAGCGGGCGGCGCGGCGATCCTCTCGACGGAGGGGCAAGCGGGCGGCGCGGCGATCCTCTCGGGCGGCGCGGCAATCGTCTCGACGGCGGGGCAAGCGGGCGGAGATCTTCCCGACGGCGGGGCAAGCGGGCGGCGCGGCGATCCTCTGCGGCGGCGGGGCAAGCGGGCGGCGCGGCGATCCTCTCGGGCGGCGCGGCGATCCTCTCGACGGCGGGGCAAGCGGGCGGCGCGGCGATCCTCTGCGGCGACGGGGCAAGCAGACGGCGCGGCGATCCTCTCGGGCGGCGCGGCGATCCTCTCGACGGCGGGGCAAGGGGGCGGCGATCCTCTCGACGGCGGGGCAAGCGGGCGGCGCGGCGATCCTCTCGACGGCAGGGCAACCGTCGGCGCGGCGATCCTCTCGACGGCGGGGCAAGCGGGCGGCGCGACGATGCTCTCGACGGCGGGGCAAGTGGGCAGCGCGACGATGCTCTCGTCGCGGGGGGCAAGCGGGCAGCGCGACGATGCTCTCGGGCGGCGCGGCGATCCTCCGACGGCGGGGCAAGGGGGCGGCGATCCTCTCGACGGCGGGGCAAGCGGGCGGCGCGGCGATCCTCTCGACGGCGGGTCAATCCTCTCGACGGCGGGGCAAGTGGGCAGCGCGACGATGCTCTCGTCGCGGGGGGCAAGCGGGCGTCGCGGGGATCCTCTCGTCGCGGGGGGCAAGCGGGCGGCGCGGCGATCCTCTACGGCGACGGGGCAAGCGGGCGGCGCGGCGATCCTCTCGGGCGGCGCGGCGATCCTCTCGACGGCGGGGCAAGGGGGCGGCGATCCTCTCGACGGCGGGTCATTCCTCTCGTCGGTGGGGCAAGTGGGCAGCGCGACGATGCTCTCGTCGCGGGGGGCAAGCGAGCGGCGCGGCGATCCTCTCGACGGCGGGGCAAGTGGGCAGCGCGACGATGCTCTCGTCGCGGGGGGCAAGCGGGCGGCGCGGCGATCCTCTCGGGCGGCGCGGCGATCCTCTCGACGGCGGGGCAAGCGGGCGGCGGGGCGATGCTCTCGTCGCGGGGGGCAAGCGGGCGGCGCGGCGATCCTCTGCGGCGACGGGGCAAGCGGACGGCGCGGCGATCCTCTCGACGGCGGGGCAAGCGGGCGGCGATCCTCTCGACGCGGGGGGCAAGCGGGCGGCGCGGCGATCCTCTGCGGCTGCGGGGCAAGTTGGAGGCGCGGCGATCATCTGCGGCGGCGGGGCAAGCGGGGCGGCGCGGCGATCCTCTCGACGGCGGGGCAAGCGGGCGGGCGCGACGATGCTCTCGACGGCGGGGCAAGTGGGCAGCGCGACGATGCTCTCGTCGCGGGGGGCAAGCGGGCAGCGCGACGATGCTCTCGGGCGGCGCGGCGATCCTCCGACGGCGGGGCAAGGGGGCGGCGATCCTCTCGACGGCGGCGCGACGATCCTCCGACGGCGGGGCAAGTGGGCGGCGATCCTCTCGACGGCGGGGCAAGCGGGCGGCGCGGCGATCCTCTCGACGGCAGGGCAACCGTCGGCGCGGCGATCCTCTCGTCGCGGGGGGCAAGCGGGCGGCGCGGCGATCCTCTGCGGCGGCGGGGCAAGCGGGCGGCGCGGAGATCCTCTGCAGCGAGGGGGCAAATGGGCGGCGCGGCTATGCTCTCGACGGCGGGGCAACCGGGCGGCGCGGCGATGCTCTCGACGGCGGGGCAAGTGGGCAGCGCGACGATGCTCTCGTCGCGGGGGGCAAGCGGGCGGCGCGGCGATCCTCTCGGGCGGCGCGGCGATGCTCTCGACGGCGGGGCAAGCGGGCGGCGCGACGATGCTCTCGTCGCGGGGGGCAAGCGGGCAGCGCGACGATGCTCTCGGGCGGCGCGGCGATCCTCCGACGGCGGGGCAAGGGGGGCGGCGATCCTCTCGACGGCGGGTCAATCCTCTCGACGGCGGGGCAAGCGGGCGTCGCGGGGATCCTCTCGTCGCGGGGGGCAAGCGGACGGCGCGGCGATCCTCTCGGGCGGCGCGGCGATCCTCCGACGGCGGGGCAAGTGGGCGGCGATGCTCTCGACGGCGGGGGAAAGCGGGCGGCGCGGCGATCCTCTGCGGCGAGGGGGCAAGCGGGCGGCGCGGCGATCCTCTCGACGGCGGGGCAAGCGGGCGGCGCGGCGATCCTCTCGGGCGGCGCGGCGATCCTCTCGACGGCGGGGCAAGCGGGAGGCGCGGCGATCCTCTGCGGCGACGGGGCAAGCGGACGGCGCGGCGATCCTCTCGGGCGGCGCGGCGATCCTCTCGACGGCGGGGCAAGTGGGCGGCGATCCTCTCGACGGCGGGGCAAGCGGGCGGCGCGGCGATCCTCTCGGGCAGCGCGGCGATCCTCTGCGGCGGCAGGGCAAGCGGGCCGGCGCGGCGATCCTCTGCGGCGTCGGGGCAAGTGGGCGGCGCGGCGATGCTCTCGACGGCGGGCCAAGTGGGCAGCGCGACGATGCTCTCGTCGCGGGGGGAAGCGGGCGGCGCGGCGATCCTCTCGGGCGGCGCGGCGATTCTCTCGACGGCGGGGCAAGCGGGCGGCGCGACGATCCTCTCGGCGGCGGGGCAAGCGGGCGGCGCGGCGATCCTCTCGTCGCGGGGGGCAAGCGGGCGGCGCGGCGATCCTCTACGGCGACGGGGCAAGCGGACGGCGCGGCGATCCTCTCGGGCGGCGCGGGCAATCGTCTCGACGGCGGGGCAAGCGGGCGGCGCGGCGATCCTCTCGACGGCGGGTCGATCCTCTCGACGGCGGGGCAAGCGGGCGGCGCGGCGATCCTCTCGACGGCGGGGCAAGCGGGCAGCGCGGCGATCCTCTGCGGCGACGGGGCAAGCGGACGGCGCGGCGATCCTCTCGGGCGGCGCGGCGATCCTCCGACGGCGGGGCAAGTGGGCGGAGATCTTCCCGACGGCGGGGCAAGCGGGCGGCGCGGCGATCCTCTCGGCGGCGGGGCAAGCGGGCGGCGCGGCGATCCTCTCGGGCGGCGCGGCGATCCTCTCGACGGCGGGGCAAGCGGGCGGCGCGGCGATCCTCTGCGGCGACGGGGCAAGCAGACGGCGCGGCGATCCTCTGCGGCGTCGGGGCAAGTGGGCGGCGCGGCGATGCTCTCGACGGCGGGGCCAAGTGGGCAGCGCGACTATGCTCTCGTCGCGGGGGGAAGCGGGCGGCGCGGCGATCCTCTCGGGCGGCGCGGCGATCCTCTCGACGGCGGGGCAAGCGGGCGGCGCGACGATCCTCTCGGCGGCGGGGCAAGCGGGCGGCGCGGCGATCCTCTCGTCGCGGGGGGCAAGCGGGTGGCGCGGCGATCCTCTACGGCGACGGGGCAAGCGGACGGCACGGCGATCCTCTCGGGCGGCGCGGCAATCGTCTCGACGGCGGGGCAAGCGGGCGGAGATCTTCCCGACGGCGGGGCAAGCGGGCGGCGCGGCGATCCTCTGCGGCGGCGGGGCATCTCGGGCGGCGCGGCGATCCTCTCGAAGGCGGGGCAAGCGGGCGGCGCGGCGATCCTCTGCGGCGACGGGGCAAGCGGACGGCGCGGCGATCCTCTCGGGCGGCGCGGCGATCCTCCGACGGCGGGGCAAGTGGGCGGAGATCTTCCCGACGGCGGGGCAAGCGGGTGGCGCGGCGATCCTCTCGGGCGGCGCGGCGATCCTCTCGACGGCGGGGCAAGCGGGCGGCGCGGCGATCCTCTGCGGCGACGGGGCAAGCAGACGGCGCGGCGATCCTCTCGGGCGGCGCGGCGATCCTCTCGACGGCGGGGCAAGGGGGCGGCGATCCTCTCGACGGCGGGGCAAGCGGGAGGCGCGGCGATCCTCTGCGGCGACGGGGCAAGCGGACGGCGCGGCGATCCTCTCGGGCGGCGCGGCGATCCTCCGACGGCGGGGCAAGTGGGCGGAGATCTTCCCGACGGCGGGGCAAGCGGGCGGCGCGGCGATCCTCTGCGGCGGCGGGGCAAGCGGGCGGCGCGGTGATCCTCTCGGTCGGCGCGGCGATCCTCTCGACGGCGGGGCAAGCGGGCGGCGCGGCGATCCTCTGCGGCGACGGGGCAAGCAGACGGCGCGGCGATCCTCTCGGGCGGCGCGGCGATCCTCTCGACGGCGGGGCAAGGGGGCGGCGATCCTCTCGACGGCGGGGCAAGCGGGCGGCGCGGCGATCCTCTCGACGGCGGGTCATTCCTCTCGACGGTGGGGCAAGTGGGCAGCGCGACGATGCTCTCGTCGCGGGGGGCAAGCGGGCGGCGCGGCGATCCTCTCGTCGCGGGGGGCAAGCGGGCGGCGCGGCGATCCTCTGCGGCGGCGGGGCAAGCGGGCGGCGCGGAGATCCTCTGTAGCGAGGGGGCAAATGGGCGGCGCGGCGATGCTCTCGACGGCGGGGCAACCGGGCGGCGCGGCGATGCTCTCGACGGCGGGGCAAGTGGGCAGCGCGACGATGCTCTCGTCGCGGGGGGCAAGCGGGCAGCGCGACGATGCTCTCGGGCGGCGCGGCGATCCTCCGACGGCGGGGCAAGCGGGCGGCGATCCTCTCGACGGCGGGTCAATCCTCTCGACGGCGGGGCAAGCGGGCGTCGCGGGGATCCTCTCGTCGCGGGGGGCAAGCGGACGGCGCGGCGATCCTCTCGGGCGGCGCGGCGATCCTCCGACGGCGGGGCAAGTGGGCGGCGATGCTCTCGACGGCGGGGAAAGCGGGCGGCGCGGCGATCCTCTGCGGCGGCGGGGCAAGCGGGCGGCGCGGAGATCCTCTCGACGGCGGGGCAAGCGGGCGGCGCGGCGATCCTCTCGGGCGGCGCGGCGATCCTCTCGACGGCGGGGCAAGTGGGCGGCGATCCTCTCGACGGCGGGGCAAGCGGGCGGCGCGGCGATCCTCTCGGGAGGCGCGGCGATCCTCTGCGGCGGCAGGGCAAGCGGCCGGCGCGGCGATCCTCTGCGGCGTCGGGGCAAGTGGGCGGCGCGGCGATGCTCTCGACGGCGGGCCAAGTGGGCAGCGCGACGATGCTCTCGTCGCGGGAGGAAGCGGGCGGCGCGGCGATCCTCTCGGGCGGCGCGGCGATCCTCTCGACGGCGGGGCAAGCGGGCGGCGCGACGATCCTCTCGGCGGCGGGGCAAGCGGGCGGCGCGGCGATCCTCTCGTCGCGGGGGGCAAGCGGGCGGCGCGGCGATCCTCTACGGCGACGGGGCAAGCGGACGGCGCGGCGATCCTCTCGGGCGGCGCGGCAATCGTCTCGACGGCGGGGCAAGCGGGCGGAGATCTTCCCGACGGCGGGGCAAGCGGGCGGCGCGGCGATCCTCTGCGGCGGCGGGGCAAGCGGGCGGCGCGGCGATCCTCTCGGGCGGCGCGGCGATCCTCTCGACGGCGGGGCAAGCGGGCGGCGCGGCGATCCTCTGCGGCGACGGGGCAAGCAGACGGCGCGGCGATCCTCTCGGGCGGCGCGGCGATCCTCTCGACGGCGGGGCAAGGGGGCGGCGATCCTCTCGACGGCGGGGCAAGCGGGCGGCGCGGCGATCCTCTCGACGGCAGGGCAACCGTCGGCGCGGCGATCCTCTCGACGGCGGGGCAAGCAGGCGGCGCGGCGATCCTCTCGACGGCGGGGCAAGTGGGCAGCGCGACGATGCTCTCGTCGCGGGGGGCAAGCGGGCAGCGCGACGATGCTCTCGGGCGGCGCGGCGATCCTCCGACGGCGGGGCAAGGGGGCGGCGATCCTCTCGACGGCGGGGCAAGCGGGCGGCGCGGCGATCCTCTCGACGGCGGGTCAATCCTCTCGACGGCGAGGCAAGTGGGCAGCGCGACGATGCTCTCGTCGCGGGGGGCAAGCGGGCGTCGCGGGGATCCTCTCGTCGCGGGGGGCAAGCGGGCGGCGCGGCAATCCTCTACGGCGACGGGGCAAGCGGACGGCGCGGCGATCCTCTCGGGCGGCGCGGCGATCCTCTCGACGGCGGGGTAAGCGGGCAGCGCGGCGATCCTCTGCGGCGACGGGGCAAGCGGGCGGCGCGGCGATCCTCTCGGGCGGCGCGGCGATCCTCTCGACGGCGGGGCAAGGGGGCGGCGATCCTCTCGACGGCGGGTCATTCCTCTCGTCGGTGGGGCAAGTGGGCAGCGCGACGATGCTCTCGTCGCGGGGGGCAAGCGAGCGGCGCGGCGATCCTCTCGACGGCGGGGCAAGTGGGCAGCGCGACGATGCTCTCGTCGCGGGGGGCAAGCGGGCGGCGCGGCGATCCTCTCGGGCGGCGCGGCGATCCTCTCGACGGCGGGGCAAGCGGGCGGCGGGGCGATGCTCTCGTCGCGGGGGGCAAGCGGGCGGCGCGGCGATCCTCTGCGGCGACGGGGCAAGCGGACGGCGCGGCGATCCTCTCGACGGCGGGGCAAGCGGGCGGCGATCCTCTCGACGCGGGGGGCAAGCGGGCGGCGCGGCGATCCTCTGCGGCTGCGGGGCAAGTTGGAGGCGCGGCGATCATCTGTGGCGGCGGGGCAAGCGGGCGGCGCGGCGATCCTCTCGACGGCGGGGCAAGCGGGCGGCGCGGCGATGCTCTCGACGGCGGGGCAAGTGGGCAGCGCGACGATTCTCTCGTCGCGGGGGGCAAGCGGGCAGCGCGACGATGCTCTCGGGCGGCGCGGCGATCCTCCGACGGCGGGGCAAGGGGGCGGCGATCCTCTCGACGGCGGCGCGACGATCCTCCGACGGCGGGGCAAGTGGGCGGCGATCCTCTCGACGGCGGGGCAAGCGGGCGGCGCGGCGATCCTCTCGACGGCAGGGCAACCGTCGGCGCGGCGATCCTCTCGTCGCGGGGGGCAAGCGGGCGGCGCGGCGATCCTCTGCGGCGGCGGGGCAAGCGGGCGGCGCGGAGATCCTCTGCAGCGAGGGGGCAAATGGGCGGCGCGGCGATGCTCTCGACGGCGGGGCAACCGGGCGGCGCGGCGATGCTCTCGACGGCGGGGCAAGTGGGCAGCGCGACGATGCTCTCGTCGCGGGGGGCAAGCGGACGGCGCGGCGATCCTCTCGGGCGGCGCGGCGATCCTCCGACGGCGGGGCAAGTGGGCGGCGATGCTCTCGACGGCGGGGAAAGCGGGCGGCGCGGCGATCCTCTGCGGCGAGGGGGCAAGCGGGCGGCGCGGCGATCCTCTCGACGGCGGGGCAAGCGGGCGGCGCGGCGATCCTCTCGGGCGGCGCGGCGATCCTCTCGACGGCGGGGCAAGCGGGAGGCGCGGCGATCCTCTGCGGCGACGGGGCAAGCGGACGGCGCGGCGATCCTCTCGGGCGGCGCGGCGATCCTCTCGACGGCGGGGCAAGTGGGCGGCGATCCTCTCGACGGCGGGGCAAGCGGGCGGCGCGGCGATCCTCTCGGGCGGCGCGGCGATCCTCTGCGGCGGCAGGGCAAGCGGCCGGCGCGGCGATCCTCTGCGGCGTCGGGGCAAGTGGGCGGCGCGGCGATGCTCTCGACGGCGGGCCAAGTGGGCAGCGCGACGATGCTCTCGTCGCGGGGGGAAGCGGGCGGCGCGGCGATCCTCTCGGGCGGCGCGGCGATCCTCTCGACGGCGGGGCAAGCGGGCGGCGCGACGATCCTCTCGGCGGCGGGGCAAGCGGGCGGCGCGGCGATCCTCTCGTCGCGGGGGGCAAGCGGGCGGCGCGGCGATCCTCTACGGCGACGGGGCAAGCGGACGGCGCGGCGATCCTCTCGGGCGGCGCGGCAATCGTCTCGACGGCGGGGCAAGCGGGCGGCGCGGCGATCCTCTCGACGGCGGGTCGATCCTCTCGACGGCGGGGCAAGCGGGCGGCGCGGCGATCCTCTCGACGGCGGGGCAAGCGGGCAGCGCGGCGATCCTCTGCGGCGACGGGGCAAGCGGACGGCGCGGCGATCCTCTCGGGCGGCGCGGCGATCCTCCGACGGCGGGGCAAGTGGGCGGAGATCTTCCCGACGGCGGGACAAGCGGGCGGCGCGGCGATCCTCTCGGCGGCGGGGCAAGCGGGCGGCGCGGCGATCCTCTCGGGCGGCGCGGCGATCCTCTCGACGGCGGGGCAAGGGGGCGGCGATCCTCTCGACGGCGGGGCAAGCGGGCGGCGCGGCGATCCTCTCGACGGCGGGTCATTCCTCTCGACGGTGGGGCAAGTGGGCAGCGCGACGATGCTCTCGTCGCGGGGGGCAAGCGGGCGGCGCGGCGATCCTCTCGTCGCGGGGGGCAAGCGGGCGGCGCGGCGATCCTCTGCGGCGACGGGGCAAGCGGACGGCGCGGCGATCCTCTCGGGCGGTGCGGCGATCCTCCGACGGCGGGGCAAGTGGGCGGCGATCCTCTCGACGGCGGGGCAAGCGGGCGGCGCGGCGATCCTCTCGACGGCAGGGCAACCGTCGGCGCGGCGATCCTCTCGTCGCGGGGGGCAAGCGGGCGGCGCGGCGATCCTCTGCGGCGGCGGGGCAAGCGGGCGGCGCGGAGATCCTCTGCAGCGAGGGGGCAAATGGGCGGCGCGGCGATGCTCTCGACGGCGGGGCAACCGGGCGGCGCGGCGATGCTCTCGACGGCGGGGCAAGTGGGCAGCGCGATGATGCTCTCGTCGCGGGGGGCAAGCGGGCGGCGCGGCGATCCTCTCGGGCGGCGCGGCGATGCTCTCGACGGCGGGGCAAGCGGGCGGCGCGACGATGCTCTCGTCGCGGGGGGCAAGCGGGCGGCGCGGCGATCCTCTCGACGGCGGGGCAAGTGGGCAGCGCGACGATGCTCTCGTCGCGGGGGGCAAGCGGGCGGCGCGGCGATCCTCTCGACGGCGGGGCAAGCGGGCGGCGCGGCGATCCTCTCGGGCGGCGCGGCGATCCTCTCGACGGCGGGGCAAGCGGGCGGCGCGACGATCCTCTCGACGGCGGGGCAAGCGGGCGGCGGGGCGATGCTCTCGTCGCGGGGGGCAAGCGGGCGGCGCGGCGATCCTCTGCGGCGACGGGGCAAGCGGACGGCGCGGCGATCCTCTCGACGGCGGGGCAAGCGGGCGGCGATCCTCTCGACGCGGGGGGCAAGCGGGCGGCGCGGCGATCCTCTGCGGCTGCGGGGCAAGTTGGAGGCGCGGCGATCATCTGCGGCGGCGGGGCAAGCGGGCGGCGCGGCGATCCTCTCGACGGCGGGGCAAGCGGGCGGCGCGACGATGCTCTCGACGGCGGGGCAAGTGGGCAGCGCGACGATGCTCTCGTCGCGGGGGGCAAGCGGGCACCGCGACGATGCTCTCGGGCGGCGCGGCGATCCTCCGACGGCGGGGCAAGGGGGCGGCGATCCTCTCGACGGCGGCGCGACGATCCTCCGACGGCGGGGCAAGTGGGCGGCGATCCTCTCGACGGCGGGGCAAGCGGGCGGCGCGGCGATCCTCTCGACGGCAGGGCAACCGTCGGCGCGGCGATCCTCTCGTCGCGGGGGGCAAGCGGGCGGCGCGGCGATCCTCTGCGGCGGCGGGGCAAGCGGGCGGCGCGGAGATCCTCTGCAGCGAGGGGGCAAATGGGCGGCGCGGCGATGCTCTCGACGGCGGGGCAACCGGGCGGCGCGGCGATGCTCTCGACGGCGGGGCAAGTGGGCAGCGCGACGATGCTCTCGTCGCGGGGGGCAAGCGGGCAGCGCGACGATGCTCTCGGGCGGCGCGGCGATCCTCCGACGGCGGGGCAAGGGGGCGGCGATCCTCTCGACGGCGGGTCAATCCTCTCGACGGCGGGGCAAGCGGGCGTCGCGGGGATCCTCTCGTCGCGGGGGGCAAGCGGACGGCGCGGCGATCCTCTCGGGCGGCGCGGCGATCCTCCGACGGCGGGGCAAGTGGGCGGCGATGCTCTCGACGGCGGGGAAAGCGGGCGGCGCGGCGATCCTCTGCGGCGAGGGGGCAAGCGGGCGGCGCGGCGATCCTCTCGACGGCGGGGCAAGCGGGCGGCGCGGCGATCCTCTCGGGCGGCGCGGCGATCCTCTCGACGGCGGGGCAAGCGGGAGGCGCGGCGATCCTCTGCGGCGACGGGGCAAGCGGACGGCGCGGCGATCCTCTCGGGCGGCGCGGCGATCCTCTCGACGGCGGGGCAAGTGGGCGGCGATCCTCTCGACGGCGGGGCAAGCGGGCGGCGCGGCGATCCTCTCGGGCAGCGCGGCGATCCTCTGCGGCGGCAGGGCAAGCGGCCGGCGCGGCGATCCTCTGCGGCGTCGGGGAAGTGGGCGGCGCGGCGATGCTCTCGACGGCGGGCCAAGTGGGCAGCGCGACGATGCTCTCGTCGCGGGGGGAAGCGGGCGGCGCGGCGATCCTCTCGGGCGGCGCGGCGATCCTCTCGACGGCGGGGCAAGCGGGCGGCGCGACGATCCTCTCGGGCGGCGGGGCAAGCGGGCGGCGCGGCGATCCTCTCGTCGCGGGGGGCAAGCGGGCGGCGCGGCGATCCTCTACGGCGACGGGGCAAGCGGACGGCGCGGCGATCCTCTCGGGCGGCGCGGCAATCGTCTCGACGGCGGGGCAAGCGGGCGGCGCGGCGATCCTCTCGACGGCGGGTCGATCCTCTCGACGGCGGGGCAAGCGGGCGGCGCGGCGATCCTCTCGACGGCGGGGCAAGCGGGCAGCGCGGCGATCCTCTGCGGCGACGGGGCAAGCGGACGGCGCGGCGATCCTCTCGGGCGGCGCGGCGATCCTCCGACGGCGGGGCAAGTGGGCGGAGATCTTCCCGACGGCGGGGCAAGCGGGCGGCGCGGCGATCCTCTCGGCGGCGGGGCAAGCGGGCGGCGCGGCGATCCTCTCGGGCGGCGCGGCGATCCTCTCGACGGCGGGGCAAGCGGGCGGCGCGGCGATCCTCTGCGGCGACGGGGCAAGCAGACGGCGCGGCGATCCTCTCGGGCGGCGCGGCGATCCTCTCGACGGCGGGGCAAGGGGGCGGCGATCCTCTCGACGGCGGGGCAAGCGGGCGGCGCGGCGATCCTCTCGACGGCGGGTCATTCCTCTCGACGGTGGGGCAAGTGGGCAGCGCGACGATGCTCTCGTCGCGGGGGGCAAGCGGGCGGCGCGGCGATCCTATCGTCGCGGGGGGCAAGCGGGCGGCGCGGCGATCCTCTGCGGCGACGGGGCAAGCGGACGGCGCGGCGATCCTCTCGGGCGGTGCGGCGATCCTCCGACGGCGGGCAAGTGGGCGGCGATCCTCTCGACGGCGGGGCAAGCGGGCGGCGCGGCGATCCTCTCGACGGCAGGGCAACCGTCGGCGCGGCGATCCTCTCGTCGCGGGGGGCAAGCGGGCGGCGCGGCGATCCTCTGCGGCGGCGGGCAAGCGGGCGGCGCGGAGATCCTCTGCAGCGAGGGGGCAAATGGGCGGCGCGGCGATGCTCTCGACGGCGGGGCAACCGGGCGGCGCGGCGATGCTCTCGACGGCGGGGCAAGTGGGCAGCGCGACGATGCTCTCGTCGCGGGGGGCAAGCGGGCGGCGCGGCGATCCTCTCGGGCGGCGCGGCGATGCTCTCGACGGCGGGGCAAGCGGGCGGCGCGACGATGCTCTCGTCGCGGGGGGCAAGCGGGCGGCGCGGCGATCCTCTCGACGGCGGGGCAAGTGGGCAGCGCGACGATGCTCTCGTCGCGGGGGGCAAGCGGGCGGCGCGGCGATCCTCTCGACGGAGGGGCAAGCGGGCGGCGCGGCGATCCTCTCGGGCGGCGCGGCAATCGTCTCGACGGCGGGGCAAGCGGGCGGAGATCTTCCCGACGGCGGGGCAAGCGGGCGGCGCGGCGATCCTCTGCGGCGGCGGGGCAAGCGGGCGGCGCGGCGATCCTCTCGGGCGGCGCGGCGATCCTCTCGACGGCGGGGCAAGCGGGCGGCGCGGCGATCCTCTGCGGCGACGGGGCAAGCAGACGGCGCGGCGATCCTCTCGGGCGGCGCGGCGATCCTCTCGACGGCGGGGCAAGGGGGCGGCGATCCTCTCGACGGCGGGGCAAGCGGGCGGCGCGGCGATCCTCTCGACGGCAGGGCAACCGTCGGCGCGGCGATCCTCTCGACGGCGGGGCAAGCGGGCGGCGCGACGATGCTCTCGACGGCGGGGCAAGTGGGCAGCGCGACGATGCTCTCGTCGCGGGGGGCAAGCGGGCAGCGCGACGATGCTCTCGGGCGGCGCGGCGATCCTCCGACGGCGGGGCAAGGGGGCGGCGATCCTCTCGACGGCGGGGCAAGCGGGCGGCGCGGCGATCCTCTCGACGGCGGGTCAATCCTCTCGACGGCGGGGCAAGTGGGCAGCGCGACGATGCTCTCGTCGCGGGGGGCAAGCGGGCGTCGCGGGGATCCTCTCGTCGCGGGGGGCAAGCGGGCGGCGCGGCGATCCTCTACGGCGACGGGGCAAGCGGACGGCGCGGCGATCCTCTCGGGCGGCGCGGCGATCCTCTCGACGGCGGGGTAAGCGGGCAGCGCGGCGATCCTCTGCGGCGACGGGGCAAGCGGGCGGCGCGGCGATCCTCTCGGGCGGCGCGGCGATCCTCTCGACGGCGGGGCAAGGGGGCGGCGATCCTCTCGACGGCGGGTCATTCCGCTCGTCGGTGGGGCAAGTGGGCAGCGCGACGATGCTCTCGTCGCGGGGGGCAAGCGAGCGGCGCGGCGATCCTCTCGACGGCGGGGCAAGTGGGCAGCGCGACGATGCTCTCGTCGCGGGGGGCAAGCGGGCGGCGCGGCGATCCTCTCGGGCGGCGCGGCGATCCTCTCGACGGCGGGGCAAGCGGGCGGCGGGGCGATGCTCTCGTCGCGGGGGGCAAGCGGGCGGCGCGGCGATCCTCTGCGGCGACGGGGCAAGCGGACGGCGCGGCGATCCTCTCGACGGCGGGGCAAGCGGGCGGCGATCCTCTCGACGCGGGGGGCAAGCGGGCGGCGCGGCGATCCTCTGCGGCTGCGGGGCAAGTTGGAGGCGCGGCGATCATCTGCGGCGGCGGGGCAAGCGGGCGGCGCGGCGATCCTCTCGACGGCGGGGCAAGCGGGCGGCGCGACGATGCTCTCGACGGCGGGGCAAGTGGGCAGCGCGACGATGCTCTCGTCGCGGGGGGCAAGCGGGCAGCGCGACGATGCTCTCGGGCGGCGCGGCGATCCTCCGACGGCGGGGCAAGGGGGCGGCGATCCTCTCGACGGCGGCGCGACGATCCTCCGACGGCGGGGCAAGTGGGCGGCGATCCTCTCGACGGCGGGGCAAGCGGGCGGCGCGGCGATCCTCTCGACGGCAGGGCAACCGTCGGCGCGGCGATCCTCTCGTCGCGGGGGGCAAGCGGGCGGCGCGGCGATCCTCTGCGGCGGCGGGGCAAGCGGGCGGCGCGGAGATCCTCTGCAGCGAGGGGGCAAATGGGCGGCGCGGCTATGCTCTCGACGGCGGGGCAACCGGGCGGCGCGGCGATGCTCTCGACGGCGGGGCAAGTGGGCAGCGCGACGATGCTCTCGTCGCGGGGGGCAAGCGGGCAGCGCGACGATGCTCTCGGGCGGCGCGGCGATCCTCCGACGGCGGGGCAAGGGGGCGGCGATCCTCTCGACGGCGGGTCAATCCTCTCGACGGCGGGGCAAGCGGGCGTCGCGGGGATCCTCTCGTCGCGGGGGGCAAGCGGACGGCGCGGCGATCCTCTCGGGCGGCGCGGCGATCCTCCGACGGCGGGGCAAGTGGGCGGCGATGCTCTCGACGGCGGGGAAAGCGGGCGGCGCGGCGATCCTCTGCGGCGAGGGGGCAAGCGGGCGGCGCGGCGATCCTCTCGACGGCGGGGCAAGCGGGCGGCGCGGCGATCCTCTCGGGCGGCGCGGCGATCCTCTCGACGGCGGGGCAAGCGGGAGGCGCGGCGATCCTCTGCGGCGACGGGGCAAGCGGACGGCGCGGCGATCCTCTCGGGCGGCGCGGCGATCCTCTCGACGGCGGGGCAAGTGGGCGGCGATCCTCTCGACGGCGGGGCAAGCGGGCGGCGCGGCGATCCTCTCGGGCAGCGCGGCGATCCTCTGCGGCGGCAGGGCAAGCGGCCGGCGCGGCGATCCTCTGCGGCGTCGGGGCAAGTGGGCGGCGCGGCGATGCTCTCGACGGCGGGCCAAGTGGGCAGCGCGACGATGCTCTCGTCGCGGGGGGAAGCGGGCGGCGCGGCGATCCTCTCGGGCGGCGCGGCGATTCTCTCGACGGCGGGGCAAGCGGGCGGCGCGACGATCCTCTCGGCGGCGGGGCAAGCGGGCGGCGCGGCGATCCTCTCGTCGCGGGGGGCAAGCGGGCGGCGCGGCGATCCTCTACGGCGACGGGGCAAGCGGACGGCGCGGCGATCCTCTCGGGCGGCGCGGCAATCGTCTCGACGGCGGGGCAAGCGGGCGGCGCGGCGATCCTCTCGACGGCGGGTCGATCCTCTCGACGGCGGGGCAAGCGGGCGGCGCGGCGATCCTCTCGACGGCGGGGCAAGCGGGCAGCGCGGCGATCCTCTGCGGCGACGGGGCAAGCGGACGGCGCGGCGATCCTCTCGGGCGGCGCGGCGATCCTCCGACGGCGGGGCAAGTGGGCGGAGATCTTCCCGACGGCGGGGCAAGCGGGCGGCGCGGCGATCCTCTCGGCGGCGGGGCAAGCGGGCGGCGCGGCGATCCTCTCGGGCGGCGCGGCGATCCTCTCGACGGCGGGGCAAGCGGGCGGCGCGGCGATCCTCTGCGGCGACGGGGCAAGCAGACGGCGCGGCGATCCTCTCGGGCGGCGCGGCGATCCTCTCGACGGCGGGGCAAGGGGGCGGCGATCCTCTCGACGGCGGGGCAAGCGGGCGGCGCGGCGATCCTCTCGACGGCGGGTCATTCCTCTCGACGGTGGGGCAAGTGGGCAGCGCGACGATGCTCTCGTCGCGGGGGGCAAGCGGGCGGCGCGGCGATCCTCTCGTCGCGGGGGGCAAGCGGGCGGCGCGGCGATCCTCTGCGGCGACGGGGCAAGCGGACGGCGCGGCGATCCTCTCGGGCGGTGCGGCGATCCTCCGACGGCGGGGCAAGTGGGCGGCGATCCTCTCGACGGCGGGGCAAGCGCGGGCGGCGCGGCGATCCTCTCGACGGCAGGGCAACCGTCGGCGCGGCGATCCTCTCGTCGCGGGGGGCAAGCGGGCGGCGCGGCGATCCTCTGCGGCGGCGGGGCAAGCGGGCGGCGCGGAGATCCTCTGCAGCGAGGGGGCAAATGGGCGGCGCGGCGATGCTCTCGACGGCGGGGCAACCGGGCGGCGCGGCGATGCTCTCGACGGCGGGGCAAGTGGGCAGCGCGACGATGCTCTCGTCGCGGGGGGCAAGCGGGCGGCGCGGCGATCCTCTCGGGCGGCGCGGCGATGCTCTCGACGGCGGGGCAAGCGGGCGGCGCGACGATGCTCTCGTCGCGGGGGGCAAGCGGGCGGCGCGGCGATCCTCTCGACGGCGGGGCAAGTGGGCAGCGCGACGATGCTCTCGTCGCGGGGGGCAAGCGGGCGGCGCGGCGATCCTCTCGACGGAGGGGCAAGCGGGCGGCGCGGCGATCCTCTCGGGCGGCGCGGCAATCGTCTCGACGGCGGGGCAAGCGGGCGGAGATCTTCCCGACGGCGGGGCAAGCGGGCGGCGCGGCGATCCTCTGCGGCGGCGGGGCAAGCGGGCGGCGCGGCGATCCTCTCGGGCGGCGCGGCGATCCTCTCGACGGCGGGGCAAGCGGGCGGCGCGGCGATCCTCTGCGGCGACGGGGCAAGCAGACGGCGCGGCGATCCTCTCGGGCGGCGCGGCGATCCTCTCGACGGCGGGGCAAGGGGGCGGCGATCCTCTCGACGGCGGGGCAAGCGGGCGGCGCGGCGATCCTCTCGACGGCAGGGCAACCGTCGGCGCGGCGATCCTCTCGACGGCGGGGCAAGCGGGCGGCGCGACGATGCTCTCGACGGCGGGGCAAGTGGGCAGCGCGACGATGCTCTCGTCGCGGGGGGCAAGCGGGCAGCGCGACGATGCTCTCGGGCGGCGCGGCGATCCTCCGACGGCGGGGCAAGGGGGCGGCGATCCTCTCGACGGCGGGGCAAGCGGGCGGCGCGGCGATCCTCTCGACGGCGGGTCAATCCTCTCGACGGCGGGGCAAGTGGGCAGCGCGACGATGCTCTCGTCGCGGGGGGCAAGCGGGCGTCGCGGGGATCCTCTCGTCGCGGGGGGCAAGCGGGCGGCGCGGCGATCCTCTACGGCGACGGGGCAAGCGGACGGCGCGGCGATCCTCTCGGGCGGCGCGGCGATCCTCTCGACGGCGGGGTAAGCGGGCAGCGCGGCGATCCTCTGCGGCGACGGGGCAAGCGGGCGGCGCGGCGATCCTCTCGGGCGGCGCGGCGATCCTCTCGACGGCGGGGCAAGGGGGCGGCGATCCTCTCGACGGCGGGTCATTCCTCTCGTCGGTGGGGCAAGTGGGCAGCGCGACGATGCTCTCGTCGCGGGGGGCAAGCGAGCGGCGCGGCGATCCTCTCGACGGCGGGGCAAGTGGGCAGCGCGACGATGCTCTCGTCGCGGGGGGCAAGCGGGCGGCGCGGCGATCCTCTCGACGGCGGGGCAAGCGGGCGGCGCGGCGATCCTCTCGGGCGGCGCGGCGATCCTCTCGACGGCGGGGCAAGCGGGCGGCGGGGCGATGCTCTCGTCGCGGGGGGCAAGCGGGCGGCGCGGCGATCCTCTGCGGCGACGGGGCAAGCGGACGGCGCGGCGATCCTCTCGACGGCGGGGCAAGCGGGCGGCGATCCTCTCGACGCGGGGGGCA